>NC_079214.1:69042084-69059584 GCF_029633865.1 Lampris incognitus
GGATGATGGTGTGATACAGACGTGTGTTAGAAAGACGGTGTCGGATAATGTCTCCGCTCCACCTCCTATCACCGTCTGTCTATCTGTCCCCTAGAAGTGATCCAGGGAGGGTTGCCAGCACGAGCCCGAACGCGCCGTTGTGCTGTTATGTAACTAGCGGTATGACGGGCTGCAAGAAGGAAAGGCTCGTTCATGTGTAAACCAAAGACCCAGCAGTGATGTCACTGAGCATGACTGGAGGCCAACTCCAGGACGAGTCCCTGGTTCTCCACAAGTCCTCTGCAGCATCGTGCTACATCTGTGCAGCAGCCTGCACCTCCACAGTTTAGATCTTGTTTTGTTTTGTGTCGTCTTGTTTTTACCACAGTTGTTTTTATTAGGCCCACGTTTTATATTAGAACATGAACCGTTTCCGTGGAAACGGGACATAACCTTATCCGTCTTCTCGTGTTCTGTCACTTTGACACCACAGCTGGAAGTGTTGGTTCCATGGGGAGTTGGGCGATAACCTGATATTGATGATTATCGAAAAAATAAAAACGTCTTGATGTTGAAATGAGAACTGATGTTTTTCATTATCAATATTAGCAATGAGCAAACACCGACAACAGACATTGTTTTTGTCAGTGCTTGCTCACCTAAATCTAATGCACCCACTATGTAATTAGCTGCAGCTGTTACTAACCTGCCAGACCGGCCCAGCACTTCTAGATGCTTCTCAACCTGTCGACGGTAGCAAACTCACAAACATGGCTTAGCGTAGCACATAGCTACCGTGCTACACTAGCTACTAGGTGGTGGCTTAGCATGGGTAGCGTAGCACATAGCTACCGTGCTACGCTAGCTACAAGGTGGTGGCTTAGCATGGGTAGCGTAGCACATAGCTACCGTGCTACGCTAGCTACTAGGTGGTGGCTTAGCATGGGTAGCGTAGCACATAGCTACCGTGCTACGCTAGCTACTAGGTGGTGGCTTAGCATGGGTAGTGTAGCACATAGCTACCGTGCTACGCTAGCTACTAGGTGGTGGCTTAGCATGGGTAGCGTAGCACATAGCTACTGTGCTACGCTACCCAAGCTAAGCTCCTACCTAGTAGCCTGGTTAAGTACTGTGTAAGGTTGTGATGGACTGGTGCTCTGGCAAGGTTGAAGGTGCATGAAACTGGCACAAGACTGAGAAGTGAAAAGAGTCCGGCTACTCTTGCGGTGCTGATTTCTTGCAGAAAACCAACAGGATCTGGGCCGTGGCCTGTGTCAGGGTATTGAACTTGGCATGAACAGTGAACAATCATCCAGTGTTAGTTCTATGCACAGAACAATGCATCGAAATATGAACTCACAAACTGCACCAACTTCTCTTTGCATCCTGACCTTGACTTAGAAAACTGGGAAGTTGTGTCAACGGTAATGCCACTGTTTTCTAAAACCACCGCCGAGTTCGTTTGTTAAGGCTATCAAACACCAAATGCCGTTGTTTTGAGTTCCTTTCTTTGCGGGGGGATGTTCTGAAGCATTAAGTACTGCTTAGCACCACTGACCCGACAGGCCAAGGTCTCCGACTGCCGGTCATGAAGTGGTGACACCAGCTCGGTGCACAAGTCCACCAGGTCTGTCCTGTCTGTGCTGTTCTCGGTCTTCATGACAGGGTTCAGCCCACAGGGCGACTTGTGATGTGACTTGTCACGGTTCATTTACCGTGTCGGTCGTTAGACCACAGTGCTGTGAGATAAAGATGCCCGATGAGTTTTTTGCAGGAAGTTTTTCATCTACACCAGTCCTTCATTGACACGTATTGTTTTACAAGGCATGGTGGACTGTAACCGCGGTGATGCAGGACGCTGGAATGTATTTGTGTTCTTGTCAGCATTGTATAGTGACCTCTCTGTTGTGTGTTTGCTTGTGTTTGGTAGTGCTGGTTTGTTAAAAAACTGGGAGAGCAAAATATCCATTTTTTTTGTGCAAAAATGCCTCAAGTGCATGGAGAAATAAATGGTAATTCGCAGAACTTATAAGCAAGATAATAACCTTGACAATGTGCAGGTCAGCTGTCCGAGTCCACCCAGATGAGTCCGGCCCTCAGAAGCACCAGATCACATGAGCAGGAGAGCTCAAACTGCCCTGCTTGGTGTGAAGTGAAGCACTCGTCCCGGTGTTGTCGTGTTAGATTTGTGTGGTGTGTCATGTTGTCCACATGTTTGCTCGGACGACATCAGCTATTGATAACTTCACAACACTTCATTGTATTGACAAGCAAGACTTAGCACTACACATCACATATGTGGAGGAGGTATAAATGACCAACCTGTGGTTATCAGTGATCAAGTCCATTTGTGTAGCACACTTCATGCACACAGGCGGTTCAGAGTGCTTCACATCAGGCATACAAAGACATCTAATAAGAACTACACTATAATATATGAAACGTAAACAAGGGAAATGTCAAGATTGAAACGTAATAGGATAATATATAACACATGTACGCCCATGAAAGGTGCTCATTACCACACCATGAAATCCTATAGAATTATTTTTTTAAAATTCTGTTTTATATATATATATATATATATATATAAAAAACTCGTAATAAAAAAAAATTCAATAATTTAAACATTTCGAATTTATTAAAAATGTTTTTTAAAAATGTAAAAATAAAGCAGTTTTCCTTTTACTGTGAAGTTATATAGAAATGTATATATAAAATAAATAACATGTTATTTAAAATAAAAGAAATAACATGTTATGTATTTTGATGCATACATGTCTATAGAGCTTCACAGTGAAATGGAAGCTGCTTTATCTGTAAACACAGCTGCACTTGGTCAGCGTGGTGAGGTAACACATGTTCCTCCTCCTCCTCCTCCTCCTCCTTTGTCACATGCATGACAAGGCTGTAGCTTCGCTGGTTGGTTTCTGCCTTCGTGTCTCCACCCTGTCTCAGGTTTCACCTTTGAAGCCACGTTTGTGTTGTAGTGCATTTGTGCTGTTTACATACCAAACATGGGCTGAGATGGGTTAGATTAAAGAGGGCTCATGCTCGAGGACCTAGACAAGCTCGGCCCAAGCCCATCAAGTCACCTTGCAACCACACACATGTTCCTTTTCTCGGTGTTCTCAGAAACGCTGTATGGACAGACTGTGAGCCAGCCCGCGTGACTGCATTATTTTCCCCAAGTGGTTCCTCTTAAAGGTCCAGTGAAAGGAAAAAAATGTTTTATTTGTTTTTATTCTTGAACACTTTAATTTAAATCTATTCAACACTATCTTGTAGGATCCACGGAAAACAAGCGAGCGAGCTTCCGTTTAACAAATTGAAGCTAGCTGATAGCACATCCATGTCCATATTCTTCTAAAGATATCTAGCCGTGATTGGTTCTCAGTCAAATCAAATTCCCTCCCCTCACAAAATCCCACTGGACCGTCCTGTGACATGCACTACATGGCCAAAAGTAGGTGGACATCCAAACATCACACCCATATGTGCTTGTTGAACATATTCAGAAAACCATGGGCTTTAATATGGAGTTGGTCCCTCTTTGCTTCTATAACAGCCTCCACTCTTGTGGGAAGGATTTCCACTAGATTTTGGATCATGCCTGCAGGGATTCGCTCCCATTCAGCCACAAGAGCATCAGTGAGGTCGGGCACCGACATTGGTTGAGAAGGGTTGCAGTCGGTGTCCCTACTCATCCACAAGGTGTTGGATGAGGTTGAGGTCAGGGCTCTGTGCAGGCCGGCCATGTTCTTCCACACCAAACTCAGCAAACCATGTCTTTATGGACCTCACTTTGTACATGGGGCATTGTCATGCTGAAACAGGAAAGGGCCTTCCCCAAACTGTTGCCACAAAGTTGGAAGCACACAATTGTGTAGGACGTAATTGTATGCTGTAGCATTAAGATTTCCCTTCACTGGAACTAAGGGACCCAAAGACCCAAAGAATGGAAAACAGCCCCAGACCATTATTCCTCCGCCACCAAACCTTACAGTTGGCACTATACATTCAGACAGGTAGTGTTCTCCTGGCATCCACCAAACCCAGATTGCTCCATCAGACTGCCAGATAACGAAGCATGATTCATCACTCCAGAGGCCAATGGTGGTGTGCTGTACACCACTCCAGACAACGGTTGGCATTGCGCGTGGTGATCTTAAGCTTCTGTGTGGCTGTTCGGCAATGGAAACCCATTTCATGAAGCTCCCGATGAACAGTTCTTGAGCTGAACAGCTCTTATGTTGACGTTGCTCCCACAGGCAGTTTGGTGGTCAGCAGTGTTGAGCTGAGGACAGACGATATTGACGCGCTCCCCTTCAGCACTCAGCGGTCCCGTTCTGTTGTCTTTTGTGTTCTACCACTCCACGGCGGAGCTGTTGTTGCTCCGAGATGTTCCCACTTCACGATAACAGACCTACAACTGACCAGGGCAGATCTAGCAGGGACTGACTTGTTGTAAAGGTGGCGTCCTGTGACAGAGCGATGTTACTGAATTACTGAGCTCTTCGGTATGACCCATTCCACTGCCGATGTCTGTCTGTAGAGACTGTATGACAGTGTGCTTGATGTTACGCCTCTACCCCAATGGATGTGGCGGAAATAACCGCATCAACTCATTACAAGGTGTGTCCACATGCTTTTGGCCGTATGGAATACGACACATTGCACAAGTTTGTGGTGCTCTATATTCCGTTTCACTGGACCTTTAATCATTTCCTGGTTGACAGAGCTGGGCATCACCAGAAGCACCCCACCTATCTTTATTTGGGGTGTGTGTGGCCTAGAGTTTAATTTAGCAGGTTAATGACCACGCGACTGCAGACCTGTTTGCTAGGAAAGTGAATGGAAAACCCTCTCTCCCTCGAGCAACTGCCATTGCCTTACCCTTAAGCAAGGCACCAAACCCCTAATTTTACTTGTGGCGGTGCTTCAGATGTGGATGTTTGTAACTGAGTGTTAAGCGGCGAATGTCAACATGACCACATTTGCCCGCTCAGGTCAACTTCTATAGTGTAACGTGGATAGATAAGAAGACCCTTTAGTCCAGCGGTTAGCGATGTCTCCTGCGGTGCGTGCGATACGGGTTCGCTTCCCGGTCGCGGCAGTTCCTGTGGTTGCGTTGTCCCCCGAATTCGCTACGATACATCAATACTGTATGTGGCAAAGCTGCGGCTCTCCAGGCACAGAGCCATGAACGGTGGTGGCGGCTGAGGACTCAACAGACCGTTTATTAAAATACATAAAGATTAAAAACACTACAGCGATAAAAGCAATTAACAACACATACTCCGATCACCAATTTGCATCGCAAAGTGTGTGGCCACCCACTTTAGTAGGGCGTCCTGCCACATGGTAGTCTTTGATAAATTCACTATATACATGGACCTTGTCATTCTGGACCGCACCTGTTATTACTCCGCTGTTGTCCTCAGATTTTCTCAACCGCCCTTCCTCCACGCACCAGTCACCAAGACTGCTGGATCCCAGGGTCCTGTGTCCTATACGTTTACCGCAAGCCACGCTGCGCGATACGGATCTAATAAACGTGGGTACGACATCAAGTGTGACGTATGTACACTGTACGATGACAACACTACTGAATCGCAGGCTACGACGCAAGGCCGTAATAACGTCATCAGCGTGCGTGCCGCATCAGCGCGCGTCATCAGTCTGCGCCGCTTGTGGAGCAACAGGACGCCAAGCAGGAATCCGGCTCTTTCAATAGTCGCCGAATTCATGTGTCAGGAATTCCTCCTCGCCGGAGTCCCATAGAGGTCTAGCTCGTTTTGCCGAGTCCGCGGCATTCGGGTCACCGACGCTAACAGCCTGTTTGTGCTTAGCGCCAGCAAGGGTCGTGCGCGGCGTTGATCAGCGCGTCATTTCCTGCTGCATTTCTATTGGCTGGTTCGTAGACGTTGTAGGTCGTAGCTGTGAGACGGTCGTCCCACACTTCTGACACCGTCAGACTTTTGTCCCAAGTTGTCTTCGGTCGCTAGACAGAAATAACGGTCGTCTTTGAACCTGTCTCACGGTGCGACGTAGGACCACCGTTTTGGAGCCACGACCAAAGACGTCGCCACGTTTAGCCGTCTGAGACGGCCACGTCGCACGGTCTGTAGGAGGCTTAAGAAGCGGATGCTAATGTAAGCTACTAATAAGACCCGTTAGCCCCTAGCTAATGGATCTGATGCGTTAGCCGAGCGGTTAGTGATGTCGCTTTGTGGTGCATTACACCCCGTATCGAATCCCGCACCGGGCAAGAAAACAACCGGTTACATTGGTGGCAGCGGTGGGAACCGGAAGTGTGCAGATCCTCAGAAGTCTCTTCGGAGCGCGGGAAGAACAAGCGCGCTTCCGGGGAGGGTGACGACTGTAAACTACTAATAAGACACGTTAGCCCCCTAGCTAACGGGTCTGACCCTTTAGCCGAGCGGTTAGTGACGTCGCCTTGTGGTGCAGTACACGCCGTATCGAATCCCGCACCGGGCAAGAAAATAACCGGTTGCAGTAGCATGAATAGCCATCATTTGTATGTACTGTCTTGTCTCTAACGCTGGTCTCTCAGAATAGTCTTGAAGCACGCCGACGACGCAGAGCGCACAGCCTTTTACGCTGACTGCGCGGCAATTAAAGAGACAGTACACCTATTTTTCACATCAGGCGCATTGTGGGTCTGGACGGTTTAACGCTTGTTTTGTCCACAACCATCTGGTGACCCCTGGAAATCACCTCGTGACCCCAGGTTATGAGGTAGAGCCACTGCTCTAAGGCACAATTACGTGGCTTGTTTAAGGGTAGATGTTGGTACACTCGAATGGGAAAAAACTGCGTAAAGCCAAAACACAGTTCTCCTCTATATTCCCTTAATCCTCGTTGTCTGTCGTTACTTCACAAATCAGCAGACGGACGGACGGGCAGTGAGAGCAGCGGGTCCCCACATTGTTGTCTCTGGTAATCCGTCTCTGTTCACCCGTCTGCCTGTTTTAGAATAACTGGCCACAGTATCAGGTCTCCCGTCTAAGCCTCGTGTAACAACACCGGCCATGGGAACTGACATGCTGGCATTTCGCTAACTCAGTCCCACCGTCTGCCCCCATTTCTCCTTCCATGTGTGTATGTTTAGACCCTTGCATGCGATGAGTCTGTCTTTAATCAGCTTGCTACTTATTTCACAATTCATTTGCTCTAAGGACAAAACTGTGCCATTATTCCTTTTTTTTAAACATCTACAGCAGACTGCAAATATCAGTACTATATACTGATACTAGTAGATAGTAACGCTCTATGCTGCGGCCCATAGTGGAGCCCCTTTTGGTGCAACCTCGACCCCCTTTTCAGAGGTCTATGGTAAAACCCCATGAATGGTCCTATTTATATGTGTGTGCATGTCCCTGATGCCTGGCGGGCAGCTGGTGGACAGTTGGCTGTGTTTATGCAGACAGCGTCCACAGCACCAGACTGCCTGGCAGTGGATCCCCTGCTGTCCATCAAGGGGAGGCTGGGTATGGAGTGAACCAACTATTCAACAGGTGACGGCGCCACATGAATGGGTGTCCATATGTAATGACAACAACAGGCAAGTGTGGCTTTCCTTGTGTACTTAACAAATGGGGTCCTGGGTCTGTCTCCCCCTCGGGATATTAGGGCCACAGCGAGGAGACTGGTCGGCAGCCATTCATTAAGTACCCAGTGTATACATAAGAGTGTTTGGGTGTATCGGCGCAAGCGACACAGCTGTTCTCCCCCCTGCCATGCCGACCTAAAAGACACAGTTGTGTATGTGGTCCCATATACTCGGCACCAGCTGCCTTCGACAAGCCCAGTTTAGTGGTGCAGGCCAGCGCCCCCAAAAGTGAACAGTTGCCTAATAAGTGTGTTGGGTATGCCGAACCAAGACATTGTGTTGATCCTCCTCTCAGAGTCCACCTCTCCAGAAGTCACTTTAAAGTGTTGTGGAGCTTAGCCAGCATGCATGCCCGTGAAGCCAGCCACGGTGCTGTAGTTGTTTTGGGCCTTCGCAGTCACTTACGGAAAGCTGAGAATACCTAGCTGGCTGTTCAGCTCAAGTCACGGTCTGTTTCCTCTGTTTTCTCAAGAGGATTGTGTAGCACAGTGAACCACGTGGCTTTTTGCCACGACACTCCGTGTAGTGTGATGCCGCAGAATGGCTTGATGATGGCCTATCAGGCAGGCGGGCAGGCAAGCAGAGGACCTGAGGGAGAACAGGGAAGTGACGTCCATTTGGCCTTATTGACGAGGAGGTGCCAGCTGAGGTAATGTGCCTGTGTTGTGTGACTGCTGGCCTTAACACGGTGTGGGTGCCGTGGATCTGACACTGCCGACGGCAGGCCCCCCCGTCCCCGCCTGACATACCGTCCGTCCCGCACTCGGCACGTCCATCTGCAGCACAACACACAGGGAATGAAATACTCAGCCGTTGTGGTTCCAGATAGGACAGAGGACGAGATGGGGGTGTAGTTAGATCACCTGCAGGTGGGGTGAAGTTGTAGCACTGGAACTGGAGTCCTTGCATGTGAGATTGAGGAGGCACAAAAAAAAATCAGCTATTTCAGGTGTGTAGAACAGAACATGTGTCGCATATTTTGAATATTTGGCTGTAGTGACCTCTGCATGCTACTGAAAATATGATTGATAAGTGAAGAGGAACCCCACCGGCAGAAGAAAGGAGGGGCTCTTTTGTGGTAGGACCTCTTATTCATCTGTTCAGCATTCAGCTTTTATTAAAGCCATAGTCATTCCCTATCATCCTAGCTCTAATGTTTTGGGTTTTTTTGGGTGGGTGGGGGGTTTGGACCCCCCCCCCTTTTCTCCCAAATTGAACTTGGCCAATCACCCCACTCTTCCGAGCCGTCCCGGTCTCTGCTCCACCCCCTCTGCCGATCCGGGGAGGGCTGCAGACTACCACATGCCTCCTCCCATACATGTGGAGTCTCCAGCCGCTTCTTTTCACCTGACAGTGAGGAGTTTCACCAGGGGGGCGTAGCACGTGGGAGGATCACACTATTCCCCCCAGTCCCCCCCCCGACCAGAGGAGGCGCTAGTGCAGCAACCAGGACACATACCCACATCCGGCTTCCCACCCGCATACTCGGCCAGTTGTGTCTGTAGGGACGCCCGACCAAGCCGGAGGTAACACGGGGATTCGAACCGGCGATCCCCGTGTTGGTTAGGCAACAGAATAGACCGCCACACCACCCGGACGCCAAACCGATATTCTGTAAAGGATGGGTCATCTCATCACAGTTCTCTATTATCAGTGCCACTCGGCTAAAGCCGTTAATTGGCTGGGCATGTACTTCATCTAGAATCACATTCTTTGAGCATTAGTATATACTACCCCTCACTGAGGTGCAGTCTGAAGACGGCAGAGTACACCTCGCTCACCTTTTTATGCCAGCGTTTTCCTCTTCTGTGCCCAGGGAGGGAATGCAGAACCTAGTGTCTGTCCCACATTACAGCAATAATGCCAATACCTCATTTAAAAAGATGAATAGAAGAGGGGGAAAATATCTCATAATTGGTAGCGAAATATATAATGGGGCTTTTTCTTTTTTAGTAGGCGGCTCACTATTAGTCCTTAGGAAGTCAAAATATCACTGAGAGCCAAGACTTGGCAAGACTGGGTAACTTTAGAAGTTCTCGCTTTTGGCTAGAGATTGAGTTACTGAAGGTAATTGCGGCGTTTCCGAGTGTACACATCATATGATCGCCCTCGCTTCCTTACCCAGAGCTAGAACAACCACCCCCACATTTCAGTGTTTCAAGTCAGCCCTTGATTATAGTTCCCACATTTAGTCCCTGTTGAGCCTCATGAGGAGCTGTATGGTTTAGAATGGTGTCACATGGTGCCAAACTTCTCGCACCTCCACAAAAGCAGCCATTGAAGACTCCCCAAGAGCCGAATGTAGTCAGTGGTCTCAACATGGCCAGAGAGAAAGACTCTTTATAATAGGTCTTTCATTTCTGCCCCTCACAGTGGAGCTAGGCAGGGCCGTAGAGAATGGTACATCAATAACTGCTCAACGGCTGGACTTAGTGGACATTAGTGACGTCACGTGATGTACTGGAACAATAAGAACTGTTCACTGAGCTCTGGGCCCGTGTGCTGTGGTCAGTCTGTGGACTTCCACAGCACAGTATTTCTACAGGTCTGTAATTCTGAGAGCATTAAATGTCCGTCTGTAGCGGAGATAAAGGAACAGTTTGGGGTTGGACCACTGAAGAGTGACCGGGTTACTTTGGCAAAGCGCTTTGAGTCTGCTGATCCGGGGGATAGGCTGTAGGCTTTAAATGGCATCTCTTTGATTGTAAGCTTTGAGTGGGTTCTAACGAGGTCACAGTGCAGCACGCGCTGATATTTAGTTGGGTGATTGAAGTCCTAATGCCAAAGAGGATGGAGGGAAGCAGGGGGGTAGAAGAAGCCAGCAGTGGGCCGGCCTGGCAGTCCATTCATCTTCTGCTTTATACTCTACAGGAGTCCTACCAATAACTGTACGGCTATGGGGGGGGGTCAGTTGAGTCAACACACACAGCCTGTTTGTATCATAAAATAAAAATTCAAACAGTTTCATTTGCTGTTTCATTTCCTATGAAACAGGCTATACAAAATTAAAAACTTTCAGGGTCTCCCCCAGATAGCAAAATTGCTGTGGCCCGGACCCGTCCCACACCACACACTTTCCTCCGGCCCACATACCGTGTAGAATGGTGGCACTTGGGCGGTCCACTCCTGTTTGCCAGATCTGGGCCAGAACCAAGCCATAGTAATGCCACGTGCCACATATTTGGCGGCATGGTGGCGCAGTGGTTAGCGCTCACAGCAAGAAGGTCCTAGGTTTGAACCCCGGAGTTGTCCAACCTTGGGGGGGGGGGGGTCATCCCAGGTCCTTTATGTGTGGAGTTTGAATGTTCTCCCTGTGTCTGCGTGGGTTTTCTCTGGGTGCTCAGGTTTCCCCCACCGTCCAAAAGACATGCATGTTAGGGTTAGTATTCCTGTCTGTGCCCCTGACCGAGGCATGGGGCAAGATGACCTGGAGTTGGTCCCGGGGTGCGGCACGGCAGCTGCCCACTGCTCCTAGCTGGGCTAAATGCAGAGCAGAACATGTGATTTGGCATATTTGGGCCATATTTGCTGTTATACATGTGGGCCACTTCAGGCTCACACCCATTTTGTCAGGGCCAGGAGAAGGCCATCAGAGCCGCATCGTTGCCTGAAGTGGCCCACATCCGGATGCTTTCTGGGCCCCAAATGAGAGAAGTTTAATACGTTGGTGACTACAGAATCTGAATCTCCTGACAGGTGAGATGCGGGTAATGAATACATGTAAATGTTGGGAGCAAGGGGCTTCTCTCATGGAGCAGAGGCTGATGGGAGGTGGTTGACTGGCTGACTGAGGGGCTGGGCTATCGCTCTGTAAGGCAGTAGGAGGACGAGAGGCTGCAGCAGAGCTTTGCATCGCCAACTTCATTTGGCATCGAACCCAGGAAAGGTTGTATATCCAAGCCGCATTCGGGAATTGTAAAAATGCAACGGACGCGTTGTGGCTGCAGCCGTTGTGCATGCGGTGGGATAAATCAATTGCACAGTAGCAGAGGGACCCGTTTTGAGATGGCCCCTGCCGATCACAAGCTTTGGCCGAATTATACTAAATGTCTGCAGGCTCACTTCAGCTTAATGGTCCCCATTAAGGCGCTGGACCGAATGTGTATTCTCTTTCTCTGTGTGTGTGTGTGTGTGTGTGTGTGTGTGGGGGGGGTATTGAAAAATACACCTTTCTGCTTTGCATGAGCTCATGGGAAAAATGGGTGTTTCCACAGGAAGTTGATGCCTTCCCCTCCCCCTCTTAGTCTCGATCTCCCTCTCCTCGTTTTGTTTTGAGTTTCTCTTTCTCCTACTAGTCCTACACATTATCTCTCTTCCCCCCCCCCACTTAGCTAGCGTGCACGCAGATTTAAAAGGACATTATTTTGCGTTTTGCTCATGACTTACTTCTGTGAGAGCCGCTCAGACATGGGAGGGGAAGCAGCGAGATGCCAGACTGCTCCTGCACATCCATCTGTTTAATGTTAACCTCTGATTGTGGATATTTGTGTGGGGTGATGGCTGATTACTGACAGTCCCGGGGGCTCGGCAGAATTTAAACCCAGAGCGTTTGGGGAAACAGGAAGTGACAAACAGATGCCTTCAATCAAATTCTTTCTTAATCAAAGGAGTGCCCCGCGTCGGCCGGCTTTTGTGTGCTGAGCTTGTGCAAGAGAAGCCTGACCTTTTCTCTTGCCCTCTCGTTTGTTGAAGGCCCACCACATGCATTGATCATTTTTTTATCAATGGAATTTGACCCAAAGGTCAAAACCAAACCGGAAGACGTAACCTTTCAGAAGGCGTAGTTCACACTTGCCGGTATCGATCTAGTGCCAGCTACCAATCCAGTGTATTTTCACACGCTATCCCTGAATCAGTCAGTTTGGATGGAAGTGATTAGCCCAAATAGACCACAGACACCTTCTCTGAGCCCGTGTGAGTTCTCTGACTGTGGAGGAAATGCTGCTAATCCCAAGACCATGTAAATTACCTCAATGCACCAGCTCCAAGACAGAGCAGTGTGAAAGCACATGAGAAGCATTACAGCTCTGGACCGGACGCCAGACGGTGCTCCCAGCCGCTCCGAAGTTCAAACCAAGCCTTAAGCTTGGACGTGGCTATTCAGACCATATTCCAGCTGAGTAGTTCCCTTCCCATGCAGTTTAATACTCTTAACAATATAGTTGTAATGATCAGCAAGCCATGCATCCCCAACCCCTACCCCCCCCCCACACAAACACACTCACACACACACACACAAAGATGAGATCTAGGCATGTACTGTATGACCATTATACATGTATGGTGTTGACTGTGATTTACACAGGGATTTGAATATCTGTTGCCGCGTGATGTCATTTTGCTGCGTGATGTCATGTTGCTGTGTGATGTCATGTTGCTGCGTGATGTCATGTTGCTGTGTGATGTCATGTTTCTGCATGATGTCATGTTGCTGCATGATGTCATGTTGCTGTGTGATGTCATGTTTCTGCATGATGTCATGTTGCTGCGTGATGTCATGTTTCTGCATGATGTCATGTTGCTGCGTGATGTCATGTTGCTGCATGATGTCATGTTGCTGTGTGATGTCATGTTGCTGCGTGATGTCCTGTTGCTGTGTGATGTCATGTTTCTGCATGATGTCATGTTGCTGCGTGATGTCATGTTGCTGCATGATGTCATGTTGCTGCATGATGTCATGTTGCTGTGTGATGTCATGTTGCTGTGTGATGTCATGTTGCTGCGTGATGTCATGTTGCTGCATGATGTCATGTTGCTGTGTGATGTCATGTTGCTGCGTGATGTCCTGTTGCTGTGTGATGTCATGTTTCTGCATGATGTCATGTTGCTGCGTGATGTCATGTTGCTGCATGATGTCATGTTGCTGCATGATGTCATGTTGCTGTGTGATGTCATGTTGCTGCGTGATGTCATGTTGCTGTGTGATGTCATGTTTCTGCATGATGTCATGTTGCTGCGTGATGTCATGTTGCTGCATGATGTCATGTTGCTGCGTGATGTCATGTTGCTGCGTGATGTCCTGTTGCTGCATGATGTCCTGTTGCTGTGTGATGTCATGTTGCTGCGTGATGTCATGTTGCTGCATGATGTCATGTTGCTGCGTGATGTCATGTTGCTGCGTGATGTCCTGTTGCTGCATGATGTCCTGTTGCTGTGTGATGTCATGTTGCTGCATGATGTCATGTTTCTGCGTGATGTCCTGTTGCTGCGTGATGTCATGTTGTTAGAAATGGTTTCATACCATGTGATGTAGATGGGGCAGCTTGCTAGCTGAGGATGCTACCTGGCTGGCTCCACACTGTCTGTCTGTCTGTCAGCGCAAATTCACATTTGCGGCGGCCTCACCCAGCACCGTCCATGCAGCGCCTTTGTCCACGTCTGCATGTAAGTTTTGTCTTCGTTTGATGGCTGGGACTGGCGCTAGATTGGCTGAGAGAGCGGGGCAGGCTAAGCTAACTGCTAGCCCACAGACCGGCGGTGCCGACAGTCATCCTGGCTGGCCTTCGTTCTCCTGGACAGTGATTTTCCGTTCACTTCGGATGTATGTGTTAGTGTGAGTGTGTGTGTTCTTGTAGTTTGGGATGTGTTGTTGTCTTTGTGTTGCACCGCTGTGGGCCGGGGGGAAGCGGCATTTCGTTTCACACCACGTGTGCAGGTACATGAAGTGGAAGACAAATGAAGTGTTCCTGATTCCTGGTTGAATAAAGTGCGTTCTGTTTGAAATGCTACACTTGCCTCTCGCTCTCCAAGCACATGTTACACATAACACATCTGACTTGTCCCCTACGAGGTTCTGTGACCCCCCACCACCCCAAGGCCCAGCCCACCCCGCACGTCGTGTCGAGCCGCCGTGGGTCGGGGCGTGGGGTGTGGGTTTAGGGTGTAGGAGACAGGATCCCGTCGCAGCTGCAGCCAGAACTTCTGACATGATGTTACAATTTCACGGCGTTCAATCTGCATTTTTCTAATTAAAGAAGAGCCGCGGCTCGTGATTTTGAAGTCCAGCTCTGCGGTTCCTCGCAGGGCATAGGGGGCATGCAGAGAAGCTAATTAACTTCTCACTGCGTTGACAACTCTGTGGTTCTGCTGGGTACGCACACACTCCCCTTTTTATATTCTTGCAGGGCAGTGTAGACCTACCATTTCCACCCCGCGTCTGAGTAGAAATGTTATTACCCCGGTATCTGTGTTTGTGTTAATTAATAGCCCCGGGGGTTATTTCTGGAGAGGAACCCTGGTTGTATCTGTGGTGTGATCTGAACGTGGGCCTGCGTGCACGTCTCTTCTGTCGGTGTCAGGTGGCGTCCACCCTGTCTGCTGAGTAAGGGACACGGAGGGGACGGAAGAACCCGTCCCTACGTGCACACGGCGGGCTCGGCAAAGCAGCTTGTGTGGAGAGGAAGTGGGCGCATGGTGTGATGATGGTGTGTAGCGCACGCCTACAGATACTACACCCATCCTACAGATACTACACCCATCCTACAGATACTGCACCCATCCTCGCTCCGGCTGTGAGATCCGGCCGGCAGCCAGCAGTCGTAACACAGGCAGGATTATTTTGTTTTTTGTTGTTTTTGTTTTCGTGGTTCTGTGTCCTGATTCAGTCGCAGGTCAGAAAGCCTACCAGGTCTTTTGACGTCAATACAAGTTCAGTTTATTGGCAAATGCCTATGAATGAAAATACACAGTAATACACTTTGAGTAAAGACAAAAAAATAAGACAAACTAGCCCAGAGACAAAGCAAGACTAGATGGGACACTGACACGGAAAGATCCGGACACCCTGGTTTGGGTACTTGTTGTGGTTCTACAGATCTCCTTCTTGTCGTCCATACCAGATGTAGGTTTTCATCCACTTTGGTCTGAATTCAACTGCGTTAACCGTAATGATGACATCAGTCTCAGCATATGCTAATTATTTCTGACTGGGTTGTGTTTCAGAAGTCTCGGGTCCCCCCCCCCCACCCCCCTTTTGTGTTTCACGTGTTGTACAAGCTCAGAGGGCCGCTGTGCCGTGAGAGCCGTGCAGTGACCCTGTGCTCATGATGGACGCTAATGTTTTCCTGCCGTGACGGCGTTTGACGTGTGTGGGTGGGGACGAGTGGGACGTATAGCTGGAATGCTGGAAGGAAATTGAGCGACAGGTTTTGGACCACAGCGGGTGGGTGGGGTAGGGGAACATGTCCTCTGTGACATCACCAGCACCACCACCACCCTGAGGGCTTGGCTGGGCCAGCTGCCCTGCTGCAGAGGTGGAGTTTCCTTCCTGCATTGCTGACTGGAGCCGAGTGTGGCTTTGCTAGAGAACTGAGCTGGTCCGAAAGAAAGAGGGATGTTTCGCCCAGCTTCTGCCACCAGCTAGAGGCTGAACCGCACATTCGTTCCGCATAGGATTGTTCCACAACTTCTGCAATTCAGAGGCAAGAGTCCAAACACAATAGCAGGATCCAGATTGTTAGTACACGCAGTACATGTAGAAGTACCTAGTCTGCATGCTGTTTAGTACCTGAACTCCATGGTGCACGACATGTGACGGAGGATGTGTTTCACTTGCCGGACTCGAGTCCAGGCAGATATTACCCTTTTCTTTAAACCTGACAAGCTTTGTTGCCTTCGCTTCATCGGTTTCAATTTAGTCTCAGCTCTTTGTTCCTGCTTAAAACATGTTTCATTGTGAAATTATTTAGAAAATACATTTGAATTAGGTTTATTGACAGACTATTGATCTCCGTTCCGAGCTGGATGCAGAGTGGAATGTATGGCATTGAAGTGGAATGTATGGAATTGAAGTGGAATGTATGGCATTGAAGTGGAATGTATGGCATTGAAGTGGAATGTATGGAATTGAAGTGGAATGTATGGAATTGAAGTGGAATGTATGGAATTGAAGTGGAATGTATGGCATTGAAGTGGAATGTATGGCATTGAAGTGGAATGTATGGAATTGAAGTGGAATGTATGGCATTGAAGTGGAATGTATGGAATTGAAGTGGAATGTATGGCATTGAAGTGGAATGTATGGAATTGAAGTGGAATGTATGGCATTGAAGTGGAATGTATGGAATTGAAGTGGAATGTATGGCATTGAAGTGGAATGTATGGAATTGAAGTGGAATGTATGGTATTGAAGTGGAATGTATGGAATTGAAGTGGAATGTATGGCATTGAAGTGGAATGTATGGAATTGAAGTGGAATGTATGGCATTGAAGTGGAATGTATGGAATTGAAGTGGAATGTATGGTATTGAAGTGGAATGTATGGTATTGAAGTGGAATGTATGGCATTGAAGTGGAATGTATGGTATTGAAGTGGAATGTATGGAATTGAAGTGGAATGTATGGCATTGAAGTGGAATGTATGGAATTGAAGTGGAATGTATGGCATTGAAGTGGAATGTATGGAATTGAAGTGGAATGTATGGCATTGAAGTGGAATGTATGGAATTGAAGTGGAATGTATGGTATTGAAGTGGAATGTATGGTATTGAAGTGGAATGTATGGCATTGAAGTGGAATGTATGGTATTGAAGTGGAATGTATGGCATGAAATGGCGTTTTCTGTTTTGCTGAAGCATGAATTAATCTTCGCTCGCTGAAGTTACTGCACAACAGCTTGACCCTTGAACACTCCGCTGCTCTCGACGCACATATTTAATACACTCAGAAGGGAAACCGAGATGGGGGGTCAGCTCTCTGCGTGCACACAGGGACTGCTGAGGGGGACGGGGGTCCTGTGTGTGTGAGTATGTATGAGCATGTGTCGATGTGCGTGCATGTATCCGTGTATAGGAGACCAGGGCCAGGTTCGGCCTCCAGGGGAACTGATCCTCCGACCCGGCTGGATGGCGTCCGCCGTCTGCCTGTGGCAATATTTGGTGATTCATT
>NC_079214.1:69064584-69069584 GCF_029633865.1 Lampris incognitus
ACATAGTACTGCGGAGAAACATAGTATAAAACAAAAGAATATACTGTCATCGACTATAACAGCAACATCGTGTGTCAGGTGACTACTACTCACTGTGCCTCACTTTATGGCAGGCAGCAACATAGCCTGCTGCTAACTTACACTCACTGTGCCTCACTTTATGGCAGGCAGCAACATAGCCTGCTGCTAACTTACACTCACTGTGCCTCACTTTATGGCGGGCAGCAACATAGACTGCTGCTAACTTACACTCACTGTGCCTCACTTTATGGCAGGCAGCAACATAGACTGCTGCTAACTTACATTCACTGTGCCTCACTTTATGGCAGGCAGCAACATAGCCTGCTGCTAACTTACACTCACTGTGCCTCACTTTATGGCAGGCAGCAACATAGCCTGCTGCTAACTTACACTCACTGTGCCTCACTTTATGGCAGGCAGCAACAGAGGCTGCTGCTAACTTACAGCTCTTTGGGTCTTCCCCTAGTAGGACTGGTAGTTTTTCTTCCTCTGGTAGGTTTAGAAAACCTTTTGTTATGAGTTGGAGAAGTTTAAAATGTGCTTCTCTAACATGTTTATATTTCCACATGTGGTGAGGAAGTGTAGCTCTGTTTCAGGCTCACTGAGGGTGCAGTGATGATGATGATGATGATGATGAGGGTGCAGTGACAGCACAGTCTTTGCTCTGCAGGGGGCAGGTTTTCCTGTGTCTCCCCTTGTCAACAGCAGGGCTGTGCTCCCTCAGTCTGCACACAGTCAGGGTTGTTTTTAGTTGTTGGTCAGTCACCATGCTCACATCATCTGCTGTGGTGGACTGTCCATGTGGAGACAGACAGCACTGTCCATGTGGAGACAGACAGCACTGCATGTTGCTCTGTGTGTGTGTTTGTGTTACAATGTGTGAGGTAGTTTAGTTTTAACTGCTGGGTAGTGTGATTGGGTCTGACTGGTGATGTGTTGTGTTGCTGAGGTGTGTTACTAGAGCAGGTTTGGGCTCTCAGCCTCAGGACCGGTTGGGTAAGGGGGGTCCTGTTACTCCTCAGCTCTTGGTGTTGCAGGGCTTGGTGATGGTATGAGAGGGGGTCACTTAGTTTTACATGTGTCCAAAAGTTCATTGCTCTTGTTTGTGTTTTGAGTCTTAGTGGGTATTGGCCTAATTCTGCCCTGCACGCATTGTTTGTAGCTTTCCTCTGGACCTGTAGGAGGATCTTACACAACTCTGCATACAGGATCTCAGTGGGGCGTTGATCCCATTGAGTAAAGTCTTGTTGTGTAACTGGACCCCACACCTCACTGCCATAGAGTCCAACTGGTCCAATAACACACCCAATTAATTTTAACCAACTCTAACTGGTATTTCTGTTTGTATATTTTAGTTTGAATCCTAGACAGGTGTAGTGTATGCAGGACTCCACGTGTTTTGTACCAATTGAGAATTTAGGTATAACGTCCTGAAATGTGGATCTTTTTTGGAACATCATTATTTTGGTCTTTTGGGGTTTACTGTCAGGGTCCAGGTCTGACGGTAATGTTCTAGGAGACCCAGGCTCTGCTGTAGGCCATCTGCTGTGGGGGACAGCAGAACCAGGTCATCTGCAAAGAGACGGTGTTTCACCTCCTGATGGTGGAGACTTACCCCGGGGACAGAGGACTTCCCTAGTATAGTAGCTAGTTCATTAATGTAGATATTGAAGAGTGCAGGGCTTAGGGGGCAGCCCTGACGGACACCTCGTCCTTGGGTAAAGAATTCTGTTCTTTTTTCGCCAATTTTTACGCTGCACATATTGCCAGAATATCTCTCTCTCTCTCTCTCTCTCTCTCTCTCTCTCTCTCTCTCTCTCTCTCTCTCTCTCTCTCTCTCTCTCTCTCTCTCCCTCTCTCTCTCTCTCTTTCTCACTCTCTCATAGACTTACACACATTCTCACACATCTTCTTCTGTCTTTGTCTCCCCTGCAGTCTTACTTTGTCACTGACTATGACCCCACGATTGAAGACTCGTACACCAAGCAGTGTGTGATTGACGAGAGAGCGGCCAGGCTTGACAGTAAGTGCACTTTGTTGAGCAAACAAGTTATTCAACCAGAGCAAACACATGTTCACCCACTCACACACATTCTCTCTGTCTGTCTGTCTGTCTCTTTGTCTCTGTCTGTCTGTCTCTCTCTGTCTCTCTGTGTCTCTCTCCCTCTCTCTGTCTGTCTGTCTCTCTCCCTCTCTTTTTCTCTCTGTGTGTCTCTCTGTGTTTCTCTCCCTGTCTTTCTCTCCCTGTCTCTGTGTGTCTCTCAATTCAATTCAATTCAATTCAACAGGGCTTTAACAATACATTTAGTAGGTGCAACGTTAATTGAACTTGAAGGACAAAGAAGAGAAGAACAAAAAATAGAGAGACAAGGAAGAAACCAGTGTGTGTGTGTGTGTGTGTGTGTGTGTGTGTGTGTGTGTGTGTGTGTGTGTGTGTGTGTGTGTGTGTGTGTGTGTGCGTGGTTGTGTGTATGTGGATGTGGTGCTCAAGTCAAGACAAGTCAATTTTATTTGTATAGCCCAATATCACAAATTACAAATTTGGCTCACTAACTGTCCCTCAGATTGTGACATGCAACAATATATTTGGCTGCTGTGTTGCAGATTGTCTTCTCCTCTCCCAGTAGGATGGCTAGTTTGTCTTCTCCTCTCCCAGTAGCATGGCTAGTTTGTCTTCTCCTCTCCCAGTAGGATGGCTAGTTTGTCTTCTCCTCTCCCAGTAGGATGGCTAGTTTGTCTTCTCCTCTCCCAGTAGAATGGCTAGTTTGTCTTCTCCTCTCCCAGTAGGATGTCCAGTTTGTCTTCTCCTCTCCCAGTAGTATGGCTAGTTTGTCTTCTCCTCTCCCAGTAGGATGTCTAGTTTGTCTTCCCCTCTCCCAGTAGGATGGCTAGTTTGTCTTCTCCTCTCCCAGTAGGATGTCCAGTTTGTCTTCTCCTCACCCAGTAGGATGTCTAGTTTGTCTTCTCCTCTCCCAGTAGTATGGCTAATTTGTCTTCTCCTCTCCCAGTAGGATGGCTAGTTTGTCTTCTCCTCTCCCAGTAGGATGGCTAGTTGGTCTTCTCCTCTCCCAGTAGGATGGCTAGTTTGTCTTCCCCTCTCCCAGTAGGATGTCTAGTTTGTCTTCCCCTCTCCCAGTAGGATGGCTAGTTTGTCTTCCCCTCTCCCAGTAGGATGGCTAGTTTGTCTTCTCCTCTCTCAGTAGGATGGCTAGTTTGTCTTCTCCTCTCCCAGTAGGATGGCTAGTTTGTCTTCTCCTCTCCCAGTAGGAAGGCTAGTTTATCTTCCCCTCTCCCAGTAGGATGGCTAGTTTGTCTTCTCCTCTCCCAGTAGGATGGTGGCTAGTTTGTCTTCTCCTCTCCCAGTAGGATGGCTAGTTTATCTTCCCCTCTCCCAGTAGGATGGCTAATTTGTCTTCTCCTCTCCCAGTAGGATGGCTAGTTTGTCTTCCCCTCTCCCAGTAGGATGGTGGCTAGTTTGTCTTCTCCTCTCCCAGTAAGATGGCTAGTTTGTCTTCTCCTCTCCCAGTAGGATGGCTAGTTTGTCTTCCCCTCTCCCAGTAGGATGGCTAGTTCATCTTCTCCTCTCCCAGGAGGATGGCTAGTTTGTCTTCTCCTCTCCCAGTAGGATGGCTGGCTAGTTTGTCTTCTCCTCTCCCAGTAGGGTGGCTAGTTTGTCTTCCCCTCCCCCAGTAGGATGGCTAGTTTGTCTTCTCCTCTCCCAGTAGGATGTCTAGATTGTCTTCTCCTCTCCCAGTAGGATGTCTAGTTTGTCTTCTCCTCTCCCAGTAGGATGGCTAGTTTGTCTTCTCCTCTCCCAGTAGGATGGTGGCTAGTTTGTCTTCTCCTCTCCCAGTAGGATGGTGGCTAGTTCATCTTCTCTTCTCCCAGTAGGATGGCTAGTTTGTCTTCTCCTCTCCCAGTAGGATGGCTAGTTTGTCTTCCCCTCTCCCAGTAGGATGGTGGCTAGTTTGTCTTCTCCTCTCCCAGTAGGATGGCTAGTTTGTCTTCCCCTCTCCCAGTAGGATGGCTAGTTCATCTTCTCCTCTCCCAGGAGGATGGCTAGTTCATCTTCTCCTCTCCCAGTAGGATGGCTAGTTAATCTTCTCCTCTCCCAGTAGGATGGCTGGCTAGTTTGTCTTCTCCTCCCCCAGTAGGATGGCTAGTTTGTCTTCTCCTCTCCCAGTAGGATGTCTAGTTCATCTTCTCCTCTCCCAGTAGGATGGCTAGTTTGTCTTCTCCTGTCCCAGTAGGATGTCTAGTTTGTCTTCTCCTCTCCCAGTAGGATGGCTAGTTTGTCTTCTCCTCTCCCAGTAGGATGGCTAGTTTGTCTTCTCTCCCAGTAGGATGGCTAGTTTGTCTTCTCCTCTCCCAGTAGGATGGCTAGTTTGTCTTCTCCTCTCCCAGTAGGATGTCTAGTTTGTCTTCTCCTCTCCCAATAGGATGGCTAGTTAATCTTCTCCTCTCCCAGTAGGATGGCTAGTTAATCTTCTCCTCTCCCAGGAGGATGGCTAGTTTGTCTTCTCCTCTCCCAGTAGGATGGCTAGTTTGTCTTCTCCTCTCCCAGGAGGATGGCTAGTTCATCTTCTCCTCTCTCAGTATGATGGCTAGTTTTGTCTTCTCCTCCCCCAGTAGGATGGCTAGTATGTCTTCTCCTCCCCCAGTAGGATGTCTAGTTTGTCTTCTCCTCTCCCAGTAGGATGTCTAGTTTGTCTTTTCCTCTCCCAGTAGGATGTCTAGTTTGTCTTCTCCTCTCCCAGTAGGATGGCTAGTTTGTCTTCTCCTCTCCCAGTAGGATGTCTAGTTTTTCTTCTCCTCTCCCAGTAGGATGTCCAGTTTGTCTTCCCCTCTCCCAGTAGGATGGCTAGTTTGTCTTCCCCTCTCCCAGTAGGATGGCTAGTTTGTCTTCCCCTCTCCCAGTAGGATGGTGGCTAGTTTGTCTTCTCCTCTCCCAGTAGGATGGCTAGTTTGTCTTCTCCTCT
>NC_079214.1:69074584-69154584 GCF_029633865.1 Lampris incognitus
AGTGAAGTCCCCCTGCCTCACCTGCTGTCTCCTGCCTGTCAGGAAGCAGGTGATCCACTAACAGACGGCGGGGGAGTTTGGAGGAGAGATTTCTGGAATGACGGTGTTGAACACCGAGCTGAAGACCACAAACAGGATCCCTGCACATGTTGCTGGGCAGTCAAGGTGTTGGTGCAGGATGTGGTGCAGTCCCATGTTGACTGCATCATTCCCTGACCTTTTTGCCTGGTAGGCAGATTGCAGGGTGTCCAGCAGGTGTCCTGTGACATTCTTCACACGGGCCAACACCAGTCGTTGGAAAATCTTCATGACCACAGACGTCAGAGCGACAGGCCTGTAGTCATTCAGTCCTGTGACGGAGGGTTTCTCTGGGACCAGGATGATGGTGGAGTGATTGAAGCAGGAGGGGGCTTCACACAGCTCCAGGGATCTGTTGGAAGATTGGCACCAGTTGGTCAGCGCAGGCTTTAAGACAGGATGGGGAGACAGCGTCTGGACCCGGTGCTTTACTGGTCTTTTGTGTTTGGAAAAGCCGGCTCACATCCTGTCCACGTATCTTGAGTGCGGCCTGAGTATCGGGGGAGTAGCGGGCTGCCAGAGGTGTGATGGGGGCTGTTGTTGTTGGGCTCGAGTGGGTGGGGTGTGAAATTGTCTCTCTCAAGCCTGCAATAGAAGACATTCAGGTCGTCAGCCAGGTCTTTGTTGGCCTCAGCATGGGGGAACGGTCTTCTGTGGTTGGTGATGTCTTGCAGGCCCCTCCACACGGACACAAGCTTTTCAGTGTAGCTTCCTTTAGCCACCCTGAGCTCCCGTGTCAGGGAGTTTCTGGCCTGCTTGTGCAGGACTCTGTCCCCACTGCTGTAGGCATCCTGCTTAGCCTGCCGAAGTTGTCTTAGCTTGGCCGTGAACCATGGCTTGTTACTGTTGTCTGTGCTGAAGGTCTTGGTAGGCACACACGTCTTCACAAAAGCCGATGTACGATATCACAGTGTCAGTTAATTAATGAATTAATTTAAATACACTGAACGCAATGTTACATTTCCCTTTCTTTCCTTCAAAAATGGCAAAAGAATTTCCCCCACTTTTCTCATATTCGCTTCATACATACATGCATTTTGCTGTTAATCTTTCCTTCAACGGACCTTATCTGCTCAGTTTAATTAGTGGTGGTTTATTTGACAGTGTTCATCACGTCCACAGGTAACAGTCTTCTCCAATGTAACTTTTCACAAACAATTGTGTCAGTTGCATTGCTCAGTTTTGCCAACAGATGGGGCAGATATTTTATAAACCGCTTGTCAGTTTTCAGTCTTAGGCAGAGTTTATATCCGGGTTTTACCAACGTGAACAGCCTTCCTTGCCAAGATTCTCATCATGCCCTCCATATTTTGTCGCAGGTAACGCAGGAGGAGGGCCAGCAGCTGGCCCGACAGTTGAAGGTCACATACATGGAGGCCTCAGCCAAAATCCGTATGAATGTAGACCAAGCTTTCCATGAGCTGGTTAGAGTAATAAGGTAGGTGTTTTCTAGGTCAGTGGTTCTTAATCCGGTCCTCAGTGACCCCCCTCCTCCCCCAGTACTCCTGTTTTCTTATCCAGACAGGTGGATAATCACTCTCACCTGCTGTGCCAAGTCTAAAAACTCACCTGACACAACAGGTGACCATCATAACGACCTGGCAGAAAAGAGGAAAAAGAAGTACTGGTGTTTATTTTCTTCAAAACTTTTTCTTCTGGGGGCGTCTGAGTGGTGTAGCGGTCTATTCTGTTGCCTACCAACACAGGGATCGCCGGTTCGAATCCCCGTGTTACCTCCGGCTTGGTCGGGCGTCCCTACAGACACAATTGGCCGTGTCTGCAGGTGGGAAGCCGGATGTGGGTATGTGTCCTGGTCGCTGCACTAGCGCCTCCTCTGGTCGGTCGGGGCGCCTGTTTGGGGGAACTGGGGGGAATAACATGATTCTCCCACGTGCTACGTCCCCCTGGTGAAACTCCTCACTGTCAGGTGAAAAGAAGCGGCTGGCGACTCCACATGTATGGGAGGAGGCATGTGGTAGTCTGCAGCCCTCCCCGGATCAGCAGAGGGGGTGCAGCAGCCACCGGAAAGAGTGGGGTAATTGGCCGGGTGCAATTGGGGAGGAAAAAGGGGGGGGGGAAATCCTTAAAAAGAAAAGAGAAAAGTAGAAAAAAGGACTTTAGTTGGCACGTTAATCTTCAGGATTGTAGTTTTAAAGCGGTCATGACAGCCCTGTCCTCTAGAGGGAGCGCTCACCCGTTCTGCATGGTACTCCCACTTAAAGCCTTCATGTTATGTTGCGTTGACTCTACTGGGTGGCTCGGAAATGACGCACACGCCAGTAAATCAAACCTGACTCAGAAGTGACATCCAGCTTTTCTGTGGCAGCACAAAAGCAGTCAGACAGCCAAGCTGTTCCCAGCTTTGGCCCGTCAGCCATGCCTAGAGTCACCGCCGCTTACTCCCACACCACGCACGCCAGTCTTCCTGGCGTGGTGCTAATGTGGGGATCGCTACGACCTCACATGACGTTAATTGCAGCTGCGATGGTGCCCTAATGCTGTTATTCCCGATCCCCGCCTTCTAGGAAATTCCAGGAACAGGAATGTCCACCCTCGCCGGAACCGACGAGGAAAGAGAAAGACAAGAGCGGCTGCCACTGTGTGATTGTCTGAGTAGGCCTTATCACTGTCACTCATGCAGCTACCTTCAGTAGACCCGCCCCTTCTGCCTGACGTCACATCCTTCGCGGATGACTGAGTGCTGCCTTCTCCACGTGCATGACTTCAGACGGCGCTTTTTCTGAGATGCTTCGACCAGGAATCGCTGCCCCCCCCCCCCCCCAAGGACTTCACTATAGACAACTGACAATGCCAAAATGTTAACACCACTCTACCTTCTGCAGTAATCTTGATTCACACGAGAGAGTCCCAACACTAAACATTGCCTTCTACGTCATCTTAACAGATTAATGTTTTGTATTTTAAAGGACTTCCCTTTGCCTTGTAGTGACATTTGTACTTTTGCTGAGATTGAATGAGTATTATATATATATGTATATATATATATATATATATTTATATACATATATATATATCCAGAATGTTGATGATTTTTTTATGTTTTCTTGTGTCTCACCAGAAGAGAGATTATCTTATGAAGCTTTGTGTATGTTGTGCCATATCCATTTTTACTCCTATGTGCTAATCTGCTACTGTACATATGTGACATTTGTTGTGATTTTAAAATTGTATTTCTAATGACCTATTAAATCACCACAGTACAGTGTGTGAGATTGAGTTTGGTTTTACATATATAAAAATAAATACTATATATAACCACGTGAACACACACACACACACACACACACACACACAGATAGATAGATAGATAGATAGATAGATAGATAGATAGATAGATAGATAGATAGATAGATAGACAGGTAGAACTTTTGGGCATCTACAGTGAATCCATAATTTTCTGTGGATTCTGCTTTCATCTCAATGGCCAATTATGAATGTGTACTGTAATTGCATTTTGAAGTCTTATAAAGTCTTATATGTTAAATCAATTTCTTATGCCACCTCTCCAGTGTAGCTAACGAATCTCCCCAGCATGCACTTCTCTCTTCTTTCTGCTTGGAGCTAAGTCTCCAGGAGCTAAGTCTCCTCAAGCTAAGTCTCCAGGAGCTAAGTCTCCATGAGCTAAGTCTCCACGAGCTAAGTCTCCAGGAGCTAAGTCTCCTCAAGCTAAAGCTCCAGGAGCTAAGTCTCCAGGAGCTAATTCTCCTCAAGCTAAGTCTCCAGGAGCTAAGTCTTCACGAGCTAAGTCTCCAGGAGCCAAGTCTTCACGAGCTAAGTCTCCAGGAGCCAAGTCTTCACGAGCTAAGTCTCCAGGAGCCAAGTCTCCACGAGCTAAGTCTCCACGAGCTAAGTCTCCTCAAGCTAAGTCTCCAGGAGCCAAGTCTCCACGAGCTAAGTCTTCGCGAGCTAAGTCTCCGGGCAGAGTGAACCCTGCGTGCCGCTTTTTTGAGTTTTCACAAAATCACGAGTTCATAATGCAAACAAAAACCATCTGTAGCACCTTGTGAAGCTTCCAGAAGCACCGTTTCAGATCAAAATTGAGCACTGTATGCATTATATTCAACTTCTGACGAGCAGTGTAAAGAAAATCCTGTATAGCGTAGCAAGAAACCCCGAGAGCCATCAGTCCAGATGAATGAAATGCATCCAGCGTTGTAGTCCTGCGATGCATCCAGTCTCCTGCACAGCCAGTCTAGAACAAAGGTCACCTAACATCTAGTTTGAATCTCCTCATCAACTATATCATCATTCCAGTGACAGCAGTGTAACTGTTTCATGTTCTTGAATTCACAATTCTTTATTTATGTCACATAAATGCTTTTTTTCCTTTCCCGCGCCCTAGATAGATCTGTCATGTGGTTTGGAAACCATGACAGTTAGAAACACTGACCAGTCTCATGGAAGATGAGCTCGCTGGACCTATCACCTGTTACGTATTCATCACCATGGAGACCGCATACTGTCCAGCTTCACCTTCCACATCTGCATTTCCATTTTGGGCGTACAAGTGAAGTATTCCCTGTTTTGTTTTTTTGGGTTTTTTTATACACATATATACATATATATATATGATCATTTTGTAATATAAAACAAAAAGGAAATCAGATGATGGAAGTAATGGACTTGATTAGATGTTTTTACTCTACTTTTATACGTTATTTTCTTATCAAGCTAGTTGACGAGTATTTTTCTATGTTTATAAGTGCAAACGCTTTTATGGCATCGCTGTCTGTATATGTAAAGAGCAATATTTAATTCTCTTGATTGTTTCTGACTGAAGATGACTTTTGGCCCAAATTTGCAAAATCAGATTCTTCACCCCAAATGTGATCAAGAATGTTTCTTCTCAAAGTGGCTTAGTAATAAACATAAATTTATATTATGGTGTTCACTATCGGCCTACCATGAAAAGTGCCAGGTCAGTAGGATGAGGGTTGTGAGGTGGATCCTTCTTCTCTGCATGGGAGCTTTAAAGTCCACAAACCAACTATTCTGATCATGGAGCTTTAAAAGAACCTGCCAACTTGCTGAACAACCTTGTGTGCATCTTAATCCTCCTGTGTTCTATTCTTTCCTTACTTTCTTCATGTCCACGTCCTTTGCCCCATGTCTAGCTTCTGGTGCTATAATAAAGTCTGTGATTGAGCCAAATGGGGAAGAGAACTTTCCTTTTTTTCCAAAGTCCTGTGCAGGTGGTGGCCTCGTGTGCTGAGCTTGGTTTCAGAGGTTTGGGACTACAGTCTGTGATGGTATATTTCATGTCTTTTTTTGTGTCTGTCCCCGAGATACCGAGTGGTGTCACAGACTAAATAGAACCACTAATACAGTATTTTCCATTCTCTTTGCCTACTATCAGTCATTCTGGATAATCTAAACGTATTCAAATATATTTCTGGAACAATCCTTTACCTTCTATTAGCAGGTCTCAATAGTACAACTGGAGTCAGATCGAGTCCCACATGGTTTCACCTGGCATTCCCCCCCCCCTTTTTTTCTCCCCAGTTGTATCCGGCCAATTACCCCACCCTCCCGAGCCGTCCCGATCGCTGCTCCACCCCCTCTGCAGATCCGGGGAGGGCTGCAGACTACCACATGCCTCCTCCCATACATGTGGAGTCGCCAGCCACTGCTTTTCACCTGACAGTGAGGAGTTTCACCAGGGGGACGTACCGCGTGGGATGATCACGCTACCCCCCCCCCCGAATATGCGCCCCGAGCGACCAGAGGAGGCGCTATAGCGATCAGGACACATACCCACATCCGGCTTCCCACCCGCCGACCCGGCCAATTTATTAATTCCCGTCGGTCACGTGACTTTCCCGTCGCTGCCATGTTGGATCACAGCCTAGCTGTGGACACGTGTAGCGACCCCTTGCGTACTCTACGCAACGTGTGTTCTCGCCGCTTGTGTTTGCTCAGAAGTGCTTTTATAAGTTACAAGTTCATTCTTACTTCGTAACATTATTGCCTGCTGTCATTTGTTATCTAGGGAACAGTTTTTTTTTAACTTGCTAAGTACCTGGCTCTGACAGAAGTTCGTCGAGTTAGTGCCTATACCGTTTTGGGCCATAAACCTACCCGACCAAAAGGAGTTCATCAATCATGATTCATTTATTTATTTATTTATTTGCTGCAACCGTTGGGTGTTCAAACAGAATTGGAAGGGACAAGAAATACGTTTTCAGATTACCAACAGTTATCACACCTCAAGGTGAAGCAGCGAATATAATTTCAGAAGAGAGACGAGCTGTGTGGTGGGCTCGGATTAGCAGATCAGATCTGACCACCGGGAAGCAAACCAGCACCAGAGCTTGTCCAGATCACTTCGTCTCCGGGAAACCAGCTGCTCTTTTCCACCAGACCAACACAGACTGGGCACCTACTGCAGACTTGGGACGCGGCAAATTAAGGCCTCCTGCAGATTCATCACTGAAAAGAAGCGCTAGAGGTCAAAAACGGAAGCAACAAGAGGCAAACCAACATGAAGGCGATCAGACCCCTGTCAAGTTACCCAGCAATAAGGACGGACACGTGGCAGTGGCGGATCTAGAGATTTTTTTCCTGGGGTGGCAAGACTGTGTCCCAGAGGTGGCAGCTGCCACCCCCTTGCCCCCCTGTAGATCCGCGCCTGTGAGGGGGAGGGGGATTCTAAATCGGCGACTTCTGTTTGAGATGAGTTTGGTGCGGGTCTCATTGACCTTCACCATGCATGTACATAAAATATACTTTAAAAACATATTATCTGATTTATAAATGGGGTGGCAACAGGGGGGGGGCAAGACTGTGTCCCATTGGTGGCAGCTGCCACCCCTTGCCCCCCAGTAGATCCGCGCCTGTGAGGGGGAGGGGGATTCTAAATCGGCGACTTCTGTTTGAGATGAGTTTGGTGCGGGTCTCATTGACTTCACCATGCATGTACATAAAATATACTTTAAAAACATATTATCTGATTTATAAATGGGGTGGCAACAGGGGTGGCAAGACTGTGTCCCAGAGGTGGCAGCTGTCACCCCTTGCCACCCTGTAGATCCGCCCCTGACACGTGGAAACCACGTTGGTAGCAGACATGTAGCTTGTCAAACGGATCTGACCTGTGAAGAGATTTATGACTTGGGGAAAAGGTATGGAAATGTGGTAGCCAAGACTGGTACGTTATCCTTTACTGAAGGATCATTGAAGGAAGATGACAAAAAAGTTGCAGTCTACACAGGACTTCCACATGTTCTCACCCTGTCTTAAGTATTTAGCCTTTAACATGGAGTCCTTTATGGACAACATTTCAGCAGCTCAATGTCCCTTTACTGCGACCGAGGCTCAATCTGTCTGTTGAAGGTGTAGCATAGGGATTCGATTCATCCAGGTCTACCATATCAAGAACGTGCTGCTTTATTCCGTACTCCAGTATACAATCAACATCCTTCCTACGCCACATAATGTACGTCACTTCCGTGAACTACCACACGTGACCTCAACCGGTTAACCTCCTCGGCTGACGCTAGATCCAACGGGGTGTAGGCACGGAAGTAGACGTGATTGGTTGTTGGTTAGGGTTAGGGGTTTAAACTCTTTTTGAATATCCGTCGTTAGCGAGCGTTAACGTTAGCTATCGTTACAGTACGATCTGGCAGTGTTAAGGTCAGTTGTGAGCTAGCTAGCTAGCTTAGTGTTTCAGTGCGCATCGTTTGTTTCAAGTCAGTGCGCTTCCAGGTTCCGCGCTGTCTATTGGCCGACGCAACAGCCAATCACGGCTACTTCCTTGCCTACACCCCACTGGATCTAGCGCCAGCCTTAACCCTTTACCTCAGTGTTTCTCAACCCAGTCCTCAAGGACCCCCTATCCTGCAGATTTTCATTGTAACCCTGCATAGGTAGCCCTGCTTGTACTTACTCGACCAATCATCTCGCAGCACTTAATTATGCAAGGTGTGCAACATCTGACAAAATTCATTGCTGATTGGTTGAATAACTACAAACAGGTACCTATTCAGGGTTGCAAAGAAAATATGCAGGATAGGGGGTCCTTGAGGACTGGGTTGAGAAACACTGCTTTACCTCATGGAGGTGACGTACACTACAACTCCTCCCCTTCTTAGACGTTAACTTCCATCATAATATTTCAATAACATAAACATGTGATGCTATGAAACTCTGCTCACAGATACTGCTGCTGATAGCATGTTTAGCTTTCAGTAGAGCAAACCTTATTCAAGTACTCACTGTGACCAATACAAGCCTTTACTGCAACCGCATAGTCAACAAGAGTTCAGGCTTAAGCATACATTTGACTCCCAACAGAAATTTAACCAAAACGTTTCCTTTCAATTCACACAAAACATTTTCTTTTTCCTCTTTTGGACTTGAATGGCCAGGGCCATGAAGACAATACCGGAGATTATTATGCTCTGTCATGGCAGTTGTCTGTCTAAGTGACATAGTCCGTCAGATGGGCAGGCTGTCGCCTGGCTCTTTGAGGCCGACTTTCCTGCTGAGGACTTTCCTCTGGAGCTTGTATTTCAGCAGGTTGGTTGTTTGAACCCTCTCCAGCAGTACTGATCAGTACCGTCTCTTTGTCAGGCTGAACCCACAGCCTCACGAATGACACATGGCGCATCATCTTCCTGCCATCCTTCTCAAGAATGACTGAATTTCCTTTTCGGTCCACAACAGCGTTGTGGGTCTTGCTCAAGCGGAGTTGAGCGTTTGTTTTGTTTGTGTTGACAGAGAAGGACTTTGTCATCCTGTTGCACTACACTGTCTATTGCTCGTCTCGATTTGTCTGCATACCTACGTCCTTTCTCCTTTTCCGCCGCATCGGTTTGGAGAACAGCAACCTCCTGACCAGTAGGTCTCCACTGGTCAGTCCACGGACAGTTCAGGCAGTGTCGTTGTGATCTGGCGGTTAAACGGCAGCTCTGATGGCCTGCTGTTTGTCGAGCTCAGCGCGCCAGTCTTTACCTTCAGTGTAAGCTGCACGTATGGCCTTACAGAGTGTCCTGTTCTGTCTTTCAACTGCACCGTTGGCTTGTGACCAATATGGTGTGATGCGGCAGTGTGTGACGCCACTTTCTTGAAGATATGTTTCACATTCTTTTGAAAGAAACGGAGTGCCGTTGTCAGTCACAATGCACTCTGGGATGCCTTGGGTAGCAAACGAGTATCTCAGACATTTAATTATATTCGCTGAGGTGGGGCTTCAAAGGATATCAACAGTCACCCACTTTGAATAGTAATTAGTCAGTACCAGTAGGTGGTCTCCTGATGGGAACGGTCCACACATGTCGAGAGCGAATGTCTGCTATGGCTTAGCTGGAAGCTCTGTCCTTGTAGGAGGGACGTCGTGTGAAGACGAGCAGTTGAGTTGACAAGCATGACATGACTTAACCAACGCCTCTGCTTCCCGATCAATTCCGGACCACCATACTTTTGTCCTCAGCCTTCGCTTTGTTTTTACAACTCCTTTATGGCCTTCATACGCTAGCATCAGCATCTGTTGTTGTGCAGCTTGTGGAGTGGCAATGTGTGTAGCTCTCAGTACTACTTTCCCAACAGTGGAGAGGGAGCTCAGTTTTCACAGCTCGATCAGCTGTATCACATTTACTCCAGTCACCGGTCTTGATGCATGTCTGCAAGGCAACTAGAGTGGGATCCTCTGCCGACAAGTCCTCCAGTCGTCGTGGAGTGAAAGCATGCGGCACTGCATGCTGAGCCACAAAGTAGGGGTGATCTTCAGCAGTACCAGTGAGTACTGGTGGGTTAGCTGTGAGGCGTGACGGTGAATCAACTGTATTCTGTGGCCGTGGTTTATACACGACTTTAAAACGCAGCCTTAATGGCCACCTTTCAATCCTGGCTGGCGGCTTGGACGTTGGCGAGCAGATAGTTTCAAGGAAGGCTTGTGGTCCGTGCCCATCACATATTCCTTTCCATAGAGGAATACACGACACCCACACAATGGCGAGGGCCTCTCTTTCAGTCTGGGAGCAGCGACGCTCTACATCTCAAGGCTCGGCTGGCATAATACACGGGTCTGAGTGTCCCGTGACTTGGTTCTTGGCATTTATCGATAACTTGGTCACGGATGAGATGACATGTGTTGTCACCAAACCCACAGGTAGCTGCCAGCTTCTTTAATCTCCTCACACAACCGTCCGCGGACTCTCCTTGTGCTTGTTAAACACGTGTCTGTCGCAGGGGATGTTGTTCCGAGGCGCCAAACATCCATGCAACGTGTTTAACGCCAGGTGATAGCCGCCACCTGCTCCCGGCTCGTCCAGCGTGGAGAGGATATCCTGCACCTCGGAACCGGCTAAGTGCAGCAGCGAGGCCCCTTTTCCGTGTGTCCTCACCGACTCCCGATGCAGTTCAGTAGAGTTTGAAACCCTTTATCCACCTCTGCCAGCGCACACCGACACCAGCGGAGTCGGACAACACATCGAAAGGCGCAGACTCCGCAGTTTCCCTCCCTTCCTTCCTTCCTTCCTTCCTTCCTTCCTTCCTTCCGTCCGTCCTTCCTTCTTTCCTCCCTTCCTTCCTTCCGTCCGTCCGTCCGTCCGTCCATTCGTCCGTCCGTCCGTCCTTCCTTCTTTCCTCCCTTCCTTCCTTCCTTCCTTCCGTCCCCTCTTCAGATCAACCTTCACGCAGTAGCCAGTCACTCCCGCACCACACTGCTTTCCATTTCACGTCCTCGTCGCCAAACGTAGTGTTCTTATTTCAAGCAACACTACAACATGGCACCGCTCCAGCTGCTAGCATGCTGCTTTGTTCCGTCCTATATATACATCAACATCCTTCCTACGCCACACAACGTACGTCACTTCCGTGAACAACCACACGTGACCTCTTAACCTTTTTCTTTCTTCCTATTTTCCCCCTTTTTCTCCCCAGTTTGTATCTGACCAACTATCCCGCTCTTTTTGCGCCGTCCCGTTCGACCAGAGGAGGCGCTAGTGCAGCGACCAGGACGCATACCCACACCCGACTTCCCACCCGCCAGACACGGCCAGTTGTGTCTGTAGGGACGCCCGACCAAGCCGGAGGCAGCACGGGGATTTGACCCAGCGATCCCGTGTTGGAATAGACCGCTACGCTACCCGGGCGCCCCGTGACCGCTTACCCTGTTAACCCTTCACCTCCTGGAGGTGCCGTACACGACACTACGGATGCTAGACATTGCCTTTGCTAATGTAGCCCGTGGAATTAGATACCACACAGGACACAATTACTTCCGGGGTTCTTGTAGCTTTAATTTTATTGTTTGAACCTTCGAATGCAGATCGTTTTACTGAGTACATACATTCCTGTGTCTTTCGAGCAAACAGCCCATAAATGTTCACAGATGTGGCAAGTTTAACAGAAAAGATTTTAAAAAGGGAAATAATAAATACAAAATACGGTGCAAAATACGGCAGTGGACTATGTATGTTAAACAGGGTTTAACAAAGACATGTGGAACTTCCTGAAGATCGCGCAACTTCTCACTCTGTCAGTTACCTTTAAACAGAATTAAAATGCATATAAAACCTTTACATCCCAAATACAATGGCATGGTGTGGCTTTATTCACGCCAACATTACCTTGTCATGCCTGCAATGGCGAACAGCGGTCGACGGCTCGCGCCCAAAATCACCGAACATCAACTCCAGTAGCGTCTAAATCAAACCATCTTGTCAAATTACCGACATACAATATTGTTTGGAATAATGTTACAGGTATATTTCACAAGATATTTACCCTTACTTACTACGGAGTCAGAGCACCGTCACACCGCAATCTTCAGGCGCTCCACACAAGAAAAAAAAGAAAGAATACCCAAGATGCACTTGGATAACTTGCACGGAGTTACAATAAAAGTCCGCAACACTGCCACTTACTGGTCAAAACATGCAATGACAACCAAAACTATAAAAATACACTCACAATCTGCCTCACAATTTAAATACATCAAATGACATTTTACATGGCTTGACAGTGTAACAATTACATATATTAACAGTTAAACTATACTAAATTTAAGTGGAAAATCATTTAACATATTTAACAGATTTACCACCCGGCTACACTAAGAAAGAGAAGAAATATGGGAAACAGCATTCTGGGACCAAGGCGACAGCAGGGATGGACTGCTGTGACGTTTTTGTGGAGAAACCTTTGAGTTTACCTGCAGGGGCACAAACATTTTCAGCATATAAGCGTCACAATGCCGTAAAGTGTTTGATTGGAATTCCTCCGCAAGGAGTTATAACATTCATCTCTAAGTCATGGGGCGGAAGAGCCGGTGGGAAATTCGTCGTTCTTGCAGAAAGGGGATTTAATGTTGGGGAAAGCGTTGCCCTTTATTATGGAGAAGTTGAAATCCCAGCATTTACCCGAGGGAAGAAACAACTTGCTGCACATGATGCGGAGAGTACAAGAAAAATGGCCTCTGTAAGGATTCACATTGAGGGAGTGACTGGACTGGCAGACTGGACTGGCAGACTGGACTGGCAGACTGGACTGGCAGACTGGACTGGCAGACTGGACTGGCAGACTGGACTGGCAGACTGGACTTGCAGACTGGACTTGTACGTAGAAAATACAGAATTCTGCAGTCTACCTTTCAGAAATGCTATTTCAATACAGAAGATGTTAATGGTGTAACAACAATTGATAAAATGGCTTTGGTTGCACGTGCCTTATCAAATACTTGCAATAACAAAGTTATCTACTCATATATTTTCGTAATGTGTGTGTGTGTGGTGTTAGTGTGTGTGTGTGTGTGTGTGTGTTAGTTAGTGTAGATAGCGGGACCGAAAACTAAAGCACTTATGATCCTAACCCTTTTTGGAGGTGGTAGGTATTGTCTCAGAGAGGAAGGGAAAAATCCCAGAAAATTAAAGTTATGCATAATTATGCATAAAAATGCAAAATATGCATTTTTCTAAAAATGGCTAAAAACCACTTTTCTCGGCATTTCAGATGATTCTGAGCATCTTTGATTTTTTCACCTTTATAAAAAAAAATTTCTGGGACTTAGAAATGTTTTGGCATTATGCAAAATAAATGCATTTTTGCAAAAACGCACTTATGATCCTAATTTTTTTTTTGGAGGTGGTAGGTATTGTTCCAGAGAGGGCCAGAAAAATAGCGGAAAATTAAAATAATTCTAATAATTATGCAAAATATGCATTTTCTAAAAATGGCTAAAAACCACTTTTCTCGGGATTTCAGATGATTCTGAGCATTTGGGGGGAGGGAGTTGGAGTGGGGGGGGGGTTTAGGGGCAGGGGGAAGGCGGTTAGCTGGCAGGATGAAGAGGAGGGAGATTTAGACGGGTGGAGAACCAAACCGCTACATTGTAGCGGGGTTCTTCTAGTGACAGAATAAATTAGGTTTCACACTTTCCTTGTGAAGCTACAAGTTGTGGTAGTAGGCAGTTCTCCAAAATGAAGATGCTTCAGCAACAGTAGTTTTCTACATCTCTTTATCAGGCAGGATTCTTTCAGTAAATGCATTTTTTTCTCTGTCCACAAGACGACATCTCCAAAGATGGCTGCTTTATACAGGTGATCTGGCTCTGCACCAGGTGCATGAGAGCTTGATAACTGCATACCGCCACCACGCTCAACAAGGCAAAAGCTTTCTCTTTTTTAGGCAGGCTTGCTTCAACGCTTGAGTCATGTATGCCAAAAGGGCACTTTACTCTCATGAACCAATCCCACAACAAGACCAGTATGTGAGTCCATCTGGGGACACACCCATGAAGGGTCGATCCTTTGAAATCACAAAGCCACAGTCCTTTACTAGAACATGTGTGTGTTTTGTAGCCGTTATGTCGTTATAGTCCCTCCTCACACACCACTGGCATAAACACCAGCATTCACCTGTTATGCCTGATATGGTCATTTCTGTTATTGTGTAACTGTATTGTTCGTGATAATATGTGGAGTGTCTGTTGTTGTCCATGTATGTATTGTGCTGCAGAGTGTAAAGTGTACCAAAAACAAATTCCACTTGCCTTGGTCGTCTGTCTATCTATCTATCTATCTATCTATCTATCTATCTATCTATCTATCTGTCTATCTGTCTGTCTGTCTGTCTGTCTGTCTGTCTGTCTGTCTATCTATCTATCTATCTATCTATCTATCTGTCTATCTATCTGTCTGTCTGTCTGTCTGTCTGTCTGTCTGTCTGTCTGTCTGTCTGTCTATCTATCTATCTATCTATCTATCTATCTATCTATCTATCTATCTATCTATCTATCTATCTATCTATCTATCTATCTATCTATCTATCTATCTATCTATCTGTCTGTCTATCTATCTATCTATCTATCTATCTATCTATCTATCTATCTATCCATCCACCCAGCCATGCTTGAGTTCTTCATGGGTGGAGGCACTCTTGTAAGTAGCAGGTAGTTCACAATATCTGGATATGTTATCGTAGGATATCCAGCCAGGCTTGTGGTCCAGTTCTTTTTAGGAACAACATACGGATCCATGCCATCCACTAAGCTGATCTTCTCTCCATATCGGTTTTGCTTTTGGCTCGAGCGAATTAGAATAGCTCTTTAGACGTGTTGTTATAGGCCTACATGACTGAATCCCAAATAGCAAGGAGCAACACTTCTGTTAGTAGGTCAGAGCCAGCAGGGTACTTTAAAAAAACAAAAACAAAACTGTTCCCTGGACAACCAATGGCAGTAGACAATAGTTTTACGATTTAAAAATGAACTTTCAAACCAACTGTCGATCAAACACAGAGAACACGTGTCCGCAGCTAGGTTGAGATCCAAGATGGCGGCAACAATGAAGTCACGTGACAGACGGGAACGATGAATTTTGTCTGTAGGGACGCCCGACCAAGCCGGAGGCAACACAGGGATTCGAACCGGCGATCCCCGTGTTGGTAGGCAACAGACCGCCTTCGGCTGGTATTTGTGATCTGGATTCCGCTTGGTTTGGTTTACTTCTGGCAACTAAATCCGAGTCTCCCGCTTGGTTCCCGGCAGCACCGGTCCTGCAGGGCTGCTGTAATCAGCATGGCAGACACGGCGTTCTACCATGTGCACGACGACGAGAAATAACCCACGTTTGAACTCAGCGTTCTTGGTAGGTTAGTGCAGATGGAGGCAGATGGAGGGGGGCAGTAGTTAGAGGGGGAAAGGCAGAACGAGAGGGGATCATATTACTCATATCAGCTTCGGGAGAGACGGGGAGAGTCAGCAGGAAACTGCTACATCTGGTGGACGCTTTCATCCAACACGATGTGCATGGTGCATATAGTTTTTGTATGGGCACAAGGGGAATCAAGAACCTAGCCAAGGTGATGTCACACACCACGTGCTGCTTTCTGTGCTACAGGCAACTGAGGACATGACTTTTTTCGGACCCACAGGGGGCAGTCGTCCACTGACACTGAGATCGTCTCACGGTGATTGGCAGCATTTATCACGACCTGGATGCTGGTGGCGTTTTGTGTGGCTTGAGGCATGACGCAGCCTGTCAGCAGCACTCGGAGTTGAACATTTAGTGCCATTACTCTCACATGAAGGAGTACTAATCGTGTGTACAGAAACCCTGGAAGGCACGCAAAAACAAACAACAAACAAATAAATAAATAAATAAATCAGGTCAAACTTTTTTCCATTTCAAAAAGCAACCCCACCCAAACTCACGTATTTTACTGTGCTTGATAAACAATCATTGATTTACCAACAAGTGAACTTTTGCATCAGTCTCTCATTTATCTTTTTACTGATCAAGGACTGAAAACAGACCATCTAAACAGGCTAAGGTGTTGATGTACTTCTCTGTTCTACAAAGCTGGTTTCAAAAAAAAGAAAGAAAGATAGAATGCTATACGTACTTCTGCCACAAGGGGTCAGGACTTCAGACTACCTCTCTAACTATATTGTGTCGCTGCCTGATATATCCTGATGATAAATTGATGAAACGTCTTACTGAACATCACAAAAATTCTGCATCCTACTTTTATGACACCGAGACGGATAAACTAGTTATCACGTTGTCTGCCAGTGTATTAACCAGACGTCCATACAATATATGGCTTAAAAAGAGGTCTTGAATTATTATTATTAATAGTTTCATCAGACAACTGTATTTACAGGTATGGGTGTGTGATGTTTGTGTAATTATGACATAAAGACAGTTATTCCGTTTTCGTCCCCTCTTTCCTTGTAACTACTGAAAAAGCCAAGCGTTATACAGTAATTTATACGTTTGAACATTCGTGAAGTGTGACGCCTCACTGCAGAAAACTAATAAAAACATTATCCTTCGTTTAATTGGATTTTGTTCTGTATTAATTGTGTGGGTTGTAAATACGCACAAGGAAGCAAACGGTGACTAATATCTTTGTATCTGACACGAATTTATAACTTTAAATTGGACTAAACTGGAACGCTAATATTCTATAATATGATTTGTTACTTTTATCAGAATGCATTCTGTACTGTCTATTTCTACTGGAAACAAAACAAATATAAGTATAAAAGTAGAATTCAGTTTTTATATTTTTTTTCTTTTTAAAAGAGAAAAATGTGATTTTAATGCTTTAATGTGATGATTTTGATTATATAATATATTTGTGGTGATTTAAAACTCATCAAAATATCAAACCTCGCCGACCTTTACGCCTAACAATCGACTCTGTGCATAACTGTAGTCCACTGACTTCCGGTTTCTACTGCAGCGGTCATACCAGTTTCCTGTTCGTTGGCTTGTGCTACTGACAATGGCGATGTGTACAACTTGAAGCTGTTCACCCGTGTGCTGGTAGGTGCAGGTGAAAGTGTGTGGACAGTTGTGTGCATGTGGTTGATATGTATATATGCCACTGTTGATAGCGCACGCCAACAAACAGGAAACTGGTATGACCGCTGCAGTAGAAACCGGAAGTCAGTGGACTACAGTTATGCACAGTCAATCGCTTATACGCACTTATACAAGGATCAGTTAATGAACATCAAAGAAGAGCAGACCAATCCCCCACAGTCTCGAGACATCCCAGAACAGTTACGGATAAAGGCATAAAAACAATATTAAATGATGATAAATGTAAAAAAAAAATAACCATGCACAATTAAACATTCAGCAACAAAAAAGCGTTTGCTGAATATGTCATGATCATCATTATTATTAGTCCAGGTTGTTAGACATGAAAAGCTAAGTCCGCTGATAGATAGATAGATAGATAGTCTAAGACTTCTCTCTAAAGTTACCACACCTTTTTGTGGGGGCTTTAAGGTGGATGAGTGCTAACGTCAGACGACGTGGTATCTAGTTACGGTATCCACATTTCATCAAATGCTGGACTTTGACAGTGTAACCGGTTACTTTCTTGCCCGGTGCGGGATTCGTTACCGGGTGTACCGCACCACAAGGCGACGTCACTAACCGCTCGGCTAAAGGGTCAGAGGGGCTAACGTGTCTTATTAGCAGTTTACAACAGGAAGACATTTCATCCGTTTGTCTGCATAGATCAGACAGTGACAGCATATTTGGTAACGATTTACATTAACTACATCACACCACACATGCATCACACCGCCACAGACGGTCTGCAGATGTCTCAGAACTGATCCAGTGGGAGCCATGAAGGTTTTATCCCCGTGTTATGACTCCACCGGGCAGGCTGCTCATCTGAAGGCTCGTTTATGCGCCCTTTACGTACGTAAATAGAAACGTCCGTTTCAAATGTTCTAACGTCACTGCCCACATACTTCCGTGTTACGTTGGCATGGTTGTTAAGCAATACATCCACTAGAGGGCAGTTCCGAGTCCAGAGGTAAGGTGTCTATGCTGCCGGAAATTCACATGAAGAAGAAGAAGAAGAAGAAGAAGAGCGCAAACATGGCGAGGGTGGAGGAGATCGTGATCACGTATGTGTTAAAAAAGAGGCAGCGTAGTAGACGGCGGTGGTCTGTGCGGCCGTTAACTACATGGCGGCATGGTGGACGGAGAAATCTTCCCCCAGATTTTACCTATGAGCGAAACTGACGACGAACGTCATTTCCGGTACTTTCGCACAAAAAGTTCCGCCATTTCTCCGTCTTCTTTGTTGTATGTTGCTGGCTGGTCGCGCGCGAGCTATTGACTACGCTGCGCAACACTGCCCCCCACGGTTTCCCGTGGTATTTCCGGTGGTACTGCTCCGTTTGTACGGATGCGGAGAGAAGCCCCGGACCGCAGCCTGCAGATCGGTGACGTGTTCAGTGTTGGCTGTGACGTGCGCAGCGTGGTACCTGCTGGGCTCCTGCGACTACAGATGACGTCGCTACCTCACGCGTTATGAGTGGGTAGGGGCTTGGCTAGGGGCTAGTTCAGGTTAGGAACCGCGGGAAACAGTAGATTGACGTTAGACGCAGCTCGGGCCTGCGGCCTCGCGCCTAAATGCTGGTGATACAACAAAGACAACACCAACCATACTGCTATGTTGCGGCGCACCACGCCCCCACTTACGCTGCACAGCAGCCAATGGGAGGGTAGGAGACGTTTGAAAAGCAACACCGGGGACATTACAACCAATGAGGGAGGGGCTGGGCCTCGATGTGGGAAAGTAAGGGCTTAAAGGGCCGGTACACTGTTGAAATAGCGTACTTTTAAAATATAACAAACTATGTGTGTAACCTATTCTATTGACGGTTGGTGGAGATAACAGCAACTGTGTGAAATTCTGGGTGAAAACATCCATCCATCCATTACCCCAACTGCTTATCCTGCTCTCAGGGTCGCTGGAGACTATCCCAGCAGACATTGCGCTGCTGGCGGGGACACACCCTGGACAGGCCGCCAGGCCATCACACAGGGCCGACACACACACCTAGGGGCAATGTAGTACGGCCGAGTCACCTGACCTACAGGTCTTTGGACCGTGGGAGGAAACCGGAGCCCCCGGAGGAAACCCACGCAGGCACGGGGAGAATATGCAAACTCCACACACCACCCTCAAGGTTTGGCCTACCCCGGGGCTCGAACCCAGGCCCTTCCTGCTGTGAGGCGAGCGCGCTACCCACTGTGCCACCGTGGGTGAAAACAATGAGAAGCTGTTTGGATGGCTGAAAGTGCGCGTGGTAGGTGGCACACGGAGCCGTTCTGCACCAATCTCATCAGCAGGTCTTCCAGACAAGGCGAGCCGCTGCTGCGCTCAGTTAAAACCAAATTCCAACGCGAATGCATTTTATAAATGAGTCCCGTGTAATTGCTGCAGGGCACTGTGACTCATACTCACTTCTTAAAGGCTTGGAGGAAGAAAAAAAAAATCAGTTACTTTCTTGATAAAAACTAATTGGTCTCCGGTGATGTCTGTTGAGAGACAAATGTCTCCAATTATTTCTGTAACATGAGGTATGCAGCGTGTGGGTGAGCGCTTTCTACTGGACGATGAACTGGTCATGACTGACAAATGAACAGAGTGCTAGTCAGAGTGTTCCTTTATGCCGCCCCTCTTCCCCCGCAAAACTTACACAAGGCACGCGCCGCCTATACACGCGCCGCTGTTCCTGCGTCACGGCACCCGTTCACCCTCCGCAACACGGTGTAATGGTTCGATCCACACTGAAGCAGCCGCGTCTGCACACACCCCACACAGAGCCACCACGGATCTGAACTACCCCCATCGGCACTAGCGAGTCCGCGGCTATCCTCCGGCCATGGATGGAGTGGGCAGCACCAGGAGCGTGTCTTACAGCAGATGGACTTATGCTGGGTAAGTGGCTGCCTCTGCATTATTTACCCGCTGTAACACAGAGCCGGCTGCAGAATCGGCTTCTCCCACCAGCGAGCCGTAGACAACACATGCAAAACGTGCTATCTGCTCGGTGCTTGCTGGCGTGTCATTATAACGTTCTGCTGCCGGCCGCTGCAGAAGGATCCCACACGTGTGCGGATGGTCCAGGAGCAGGATGGTCTTATTATGCTGTAGTTAAAAGATCAGCAGATTCCTGGAGATTCCTGGTTTAAACTAACACCCGCAGCCACAAAACCAAGTAGAGTCATGTAGTTCTCATCGGTGGTCTGGTTTAGTAGGCTGACTTGCCCCTCTGCACAAAACACACAGCTTTTTTGCATATATGTACTTTTGCAGGGTTATTATAGGAAGTGGTGTTCCTTCATCGTGTTCATACCATTCTAGTATTGCATGTCTCGACTGCAACACATTTCCCATGGAAGTTATTGATGAAGTTATTGATTGATTGATTGATCGATCAGTAACTGACGATCTACTGTAGCAGCGGTTACGGCAGTGCTGTAACACAGGTCAAGGATTCAGGTCTGTCTTTAATTTGTCACTGCACCATGGCAACAGCTGCATTTAGAAATAAAGCTGCATTTCAAAGGGTTTAAATAAACATATATATGGAAGGGTAGGGCTTTTTGAGTCAGGTCAGGTTTATTTGTATTGTAGAGGAGCTCAAGCAGGAGTCGTGACAACTTTCTCTTTCGGCTACACAACGTGCACCATTTATTCCTTCCACCATTACAACAACAACAAAAAAAACCGCGCAGCGGAAGTGCGTCACTGTAAACCCCGAACCGAGGAAACAGCAGCTGTAAACTAACGTTCCTACCAGCTCAATAAGGGGAATTATGTAGCCCCCATAACCACTACAGTACAGCCTTAAATTACACTTACAATCTCAGAGGTCATTGCATTCACTCAGTACGTTTACATGACGTTAGAAAAAGTGGATTTATTTATGATTTATTGTGTTAGTCCGACTAAAACTGGACTTTTAAAACGCATGTTAACGCGTTAGTCCGACTGAAATCGTACTAAATCGAATTTCTCAGAGTCGGACTAACCTAGATGATGCGGTTGGGGATCGATTTACTCTGGCGCTTCGATGGGCGCCAAACTGGCCAAGGCGTTCTGCGCATGCTCCGTAGTTCCCGCGGCGGTCTTTCACCCGGAAGTCAAAATGCGTAGTAGCAACATGGCGAGGGCTAGAGCGAGAACCACGCATTTCTGGACCGACGAGGAGACAAACTGTATGTTGTGTCAGCGAAAGGAGGTGAAGATCCTAAAGCACGTGGATGGGAGGAGCGCGTGGAATGGCGAACTATTTAAGAAAGTGGCGGAAAAGTTGGACGAAGCGGGATTTAAAAGACCCCCCCCCCCCAAAAGCAAACCCGTGTTTGGTGGAAGCACCTCAAACAGGCCTAGGAAAAAAAATTATTCGCCTACTGGTAGCAGGTCAGTAGGTCAACCGGAAGAAGGTCCAATAGCAACCAGCTGAAAGGGGGCCGTCACCCACCGTATCGGGGTCGGACATACTTCTGTCAATAAATCGATTCTCCCCCGGTTCTTGTGTACTGGGACAGTAACAGTGGTCCAGTTACATGGCCTAATCGAGCTCTAACCGTGGCTCGACTTAACTGTGCATGTAAATGCAGCGGATGACGGTGAAAACACTGGGAGAAACCTCGGGGAGAGCAGCGGAACAGGGAGTCTCCTCCCAGGAGCTGGGCGGGTCAATTAGGTTACACTGGTCAACACCATTTTTATTGCATGGGGTTTTTCAGCGGATTCTAGCTCACTTTTGGGTGCTGGATCCAAATCTGGCATTAGTTTTTGCCTATCACATCAGGTTTTTGAAGTATGAAGCATCATTGTTTTTGAGAAAACAACAATTTTACACTCGCAAGTTAAAAAAACACTGTTGCATTAGAAGATCGATAGATGCAGAAATGATTACAATGAATAAATAAACACTCAGCCTAGCATAAAATTACTTAGGGAATGAGTAGGGGTCATTTTTACCCCCACCAAGATTGCCAGACTAGATGGTCAACTTTTGTAAAATCCTGAATAAGGAGAATACAGACAGCACAAAGACGTGATGGGATAGAGCAAATCTGAGCTCAGATTTGGATTCAGCAGCCCAAAATTAGCCAAAAACAGTTTCCAAAGTCCATGCAAGAAAAACAACTATATTTTTGTAGACCAGTGTTATGTGGTTACAGGTTCAGAAACAAAACACTTCATGGAAACACTTTGTGCTAATGGAATTGTTCAAAAAAGGAAATATGGACACTTGGACAGCACTGTATGCAGCAGCATGTGAAGTATTCTTCCCAAAAGTGACTTTCAGCATCACCGACCGAGTGCCACAAAGCCCAGGTACGTCGTCAACACGGGCAGTGTGGGAGAGGGCAGACTGAGAACGATGAGGAGTCGGAGCCGTCACTGATGGTGAAGAAGCACTCATGAACTAAAGACAAAACCAAAGGCCGTCGAGTCTCTAAAGCAACCACGTCCAAGGTCAGTGGAGCACAATGTATGACGCATACCATCATTGATTCTGAATAGTGCGAAAGTACATCAAGAATGTTGCCTTTTTTATTTCTTTGTGATGTAATATATCAAATAACTGAATAAGCATGTCGCCAGCACAAATGTTTGTACATTTTATATCAGGTTAAAAAAAGAAAAAGGCACACGCCGATGAGCCAAAACATTATGACCACGCACAGGTGAATAACGACTAACGCTGGTCATCTCCAGACAAGGGCACGTGTCAAGTCAGGGTAGATTAGACGGTAAGTAAACTATTAGTTCTCGTAGTCAACATTGTGAATGCAGGACAAATGGACAAGGGTAAAGACCTGAGCGACTTTGACAAGGGCCAAATTGTTATGGTGACTGGGTCAGATCATCTCTAAAACGGCAAGGTGTTTGGGGTGCTCCCAGTCAGCTGGACTGAGTACCTACCGACAGTGGTCCGAGCAGGGACAGACCACTAACTGGCAACAGAGTGTTGGCTGTCCAAGGCTCATTGATACATGAGGCCAATGAAGGCTATCCCGTCTGGTCCAAACCGACAGAAGGTCTACTGTGGCAGAAGTTACAGGAAAAATGTAACGATGGTTACAAGAGGACGATGTCACAACCTGCTGTGTGTGTATGGGGCTGCATAGCCGCAGATCGGTCCGAGTGCCCAGGATGACCCCTGCCCACCTTCAAAAGTGCCTACAATGGGCATGTGAGCGTCGGAACTGGACCTTGGAGCAGTGGGAGAAGGTCACCTGGTCTGATGAGTCCCGTTTTCTTTTAGATCCGGCGGATGGCAGTGTACGTGTGTGCTTTTGACCTGGAGAGTTTATGGCACCAAGATGCACTGTGGGAAGACGACAAGCTGGCAGAGGGAGTGTGATGCTCTGGGCAATGTTCTGCTGGGAAAGGCTGGGTCTGGCCATTCATGTGGGCGTCAACGTGACATGTGCCACCGACCTAAACATCAGTGCAAACCAGGTACACCCCTCCCTGGCAACGGTATTCGCTGATGGCAGTGGCCTCTTTCAGCAGGATAATGCACCCTGCCACACTGCACACATTGTTCAGGAATGGTTTGAGGGACATGATCAAGTGTTCAAGGTGTTGCCCTCTGGCCTCCAAATTCTCCAGATCTCAATCCAATTGAGCGTCTGTTGGATGTGCTTGACCAACAAGTCCGATCCACGGTGGCTCCACCTCACAAGTTACAGGACTTAAAAGATCTGCTGTTGAGGTTTTGGGGTCGGATACCACAGGGCGCCTTCAGAGGTCTTGTAGAGTCCACGCCTCAGCGGGTCAGCGCTGTTTTAGCGGCACACGGAGGACCAGCAGCATATTAGGGAGGTGGTCATATTGTTTTGGCTCATCGGTGTAGGGTAAACATTCGTGCTGTAGGCCAGGTCGAGAGATTAAACGCTTTAGCAGTGACTGCTGATGACAAAGCCTTTCATGGGCCAAAGAACACTTCCTCTTCATTTTCGGTTGATCACAACCCTCTACACACTGACAGTGGAGTATAGGTACCAGTCCACGTACCGTAGGAAGCATGTCTTATTGATTATCGAGCCGTCGGAGTCAGACTGGAGGCTTTAGCTTCCAGCGATGCCCTGCATGAACAACCTGTCATTGATATTCTGGAGATGTGCTCGGGCTCTCGAGAGAACGCTGCCAGAGCCACTGGTCTCATTTTCATAAGCTTCCTCAGTGCCCTATAAAAAAACACAGAACCTCCGGGGACAGCGAGTTGGAGGGGGTTGAACACGTGGAATACTCCACAACAACAACAACAGCGTTGGTGTGTTCATCATAGTTGTATGCAAGCAGTTGTTCATTGGCCTTTTCCCCCTTTTCTCCCCAGTTGTACCCGGCCAATTACCCCACTCTTCCGAGCCGTCCCGGTCGCTGCTGCACCCCCCTCTGCTGATCCGGGGAGGGCTGCAGGCTACCACATGTCAAGTCAAGATTTTATTTGTATAGCCCAATATCACAAATTACAAATTTGCCTAAAGGGGCGTTACAGCAACACAACTTCCTGGCCTTGGAGATTTCTCCATCAGGCTCAGTGAGGCTGAACATGTATTTCAACAATATGTCGTGAGTCAAACTGTGGACGACCAGCTGGTTGAGAAACCCAGTAAAGGGTGGAGAGCCCCATTGCAATGTACAAAAGCCAAAAGAAAGAGGCATAAAACACAGGAGTGGCTTCGTTGGCATACAAGAAAAACATATAAAAAAGTAAGAATAAAACATATAAAAAAGTTTAAATTACTTCATAACACCCACCCACCCATCCATCCATTATCCAAACCGCTTATCCTGCTCTCAGGTTTTTTGTTTGTTTAGTTTGGATATATGTGTTAGTATGGACATGTGTATTAGTTTAGATTAGTTTACGTATATGTGTTAGTTTACGTGTATGTGTTCGTTTGGATATATGTTTACTTTTAGTTCTTGTAGTTTTTGGATGTGCGTTTTTGTCTTTTTTTGTATTTTGTGTTTTGTTTTGTGTTGCACTGCTGTGAGCTGTGAGAAACGAATGCTTCGTTTCATTTCTTGTGTGCGACTGCATGAAATGAAATGACAAAGTGTTCCTGATTCCTTTTTCCTGACTTGTCAGCAAAGACTGATGGAACTTAGGAAAGGGGCAAATTGACCATTGGAATTATGGACAAGCTATTGTAATTGTAACGGAAACAAATGAACAAACAAAAACATTTGTCACAAGACTTGCTTAAGTAAACAGGACTTTTGAAGCACTTACACAAAATAACGTAAAATATGAATTATGATAGCATTCATATGGTATTACACATCAAAAGTCAGACAAAAGAACTGAATCTGAAATGTTCGACAAGGTAAATCTAGGAAAAACTTGTGAACATGGGTAAACAAGTGTCCCTACTTTAAGAGAAAGACCAATTCAAAGAGATAACGATTTAATCTGTAGTCCCACATTTTTCATCACCTGTTAATGGTTGTAACAAGGCATCCAGAACCCTGCAGATGCACCGCTGAGCCGCCAGGTGTGCTGCAGACTCCTGCACAGCACACCTGCTGACGGCCCGGCTGACACAGACACGTTTTGATGTGAGAGAAAGCCGCCAACATCTTCTGATTTAAATCCACAGCCAGGATATCTAGAACTTAAAGGAGACTGAGGACAACACTGTGCCGCCCCTCATGGTTTATGAATTCAATCAGAGTCCCCCCCCCCCCCTTAAAGCCAGCTTTATGCAATCTCCTCAAGGGATGCTTTATAAGAATAAAACATAAAACATCTCTCTTTATAGCAGCGTTTATAACTGCTGGTAGTGAAATCCTTCTGCAGCACCGTGACTCTATTTAGTGTAGATGTGAAAATAAAAAGCTAAAGCACCGAGATTGGAACTGGGTCTATTATATATATCGGATCCATTTCACATGCTTTTTTAAAAAAAACAAACCCAAACAACAACAAAAGAAAAGGGATAAAATGGACCGCTCTAGAAAAATCATTTGAATATAGGTCGTATTAGATATAGCTGAATCCTCATCTCAGAGTAGCATGTGGGTGTAAGACTGTCGCGCCGTGGGCAGGAATGGAGGGCCCAGGTGCACAGCTCAGAGACAGACTGGACTAGAACGATGCTTTAATAAAGCAAAAGAACTTACAGGCAGCAGGTACAGAGAGCAGCGAAGGCTCGAAACAGGACGTGGCGCATCCGGCGACCAAGAGTCCACATGTGTGTCTGTGTGTGACGATCCGACAAGGAGCCAGGGCAACCAGGGGGAATATATACATAGGGGAGCCAATCAGGGAGGTTGGGCACAGGTGCGCAGGACAGGAACAGAACAGAACAGCCAGTCGGAGAAAGGGGAACAGGTGAGGGAATCAGGGGCAATCGGGTAAATGGGGCAACCAGGGTTGCTCAGGCAAATGGGGCGACAGTGAACTGCAACAGGAGTCGGGGGATGGGGAACAGGTGAGCCTACACGTGAGCCTTGAAGGCCCAGACCACACAACCATGACCAAGACCTTACTTTGCAGAAACGCCATTACATCTTCAAACTTGGTGTAGGTAACATTGACCCAAATTCACAGCTAGACATTTGCCAAGGCTGCTGACAAGTGACGGCTGCCGTTGTAGGAAGGAACTAACAGGACAAAATGACCCTCTTACTTGACTACGATGCTGAATCATACCAGTGAATGATTCAATGAAGCTTTGAAAAACAAGTACCGGCAAACACCCCCCCCGCCCCCCCCGCTGACAGGACGTCTCAAGCCATCTACTTTACAAGGCCTTTCCTTCCAACACTTCATTGTAAAGGCAGCTTGTCAAGTGGTGTCAGGGGAGGCCCTTGCAGAGTTCCCCAGCCTCGTCTCGGAAGCTGATGTCCTTGTCGAGTTTGTCAAAGCAGCAGAACGCTTAAAGACTCGGGAGGGTGAAGACAAAATGAAAGAAAAGAGAAAGCATCCTTCATTCCCAGTGTCACAGCCAAAACAATGTCTTTACGTTGCAGACAATGTACATGCAGGTTCCAGAACATGCTGACTGCCAACATGTTGATGAGTGAGGATGTGGAAGCGGGACATCTGTTAAAATCTACTTTTAACCCCGTTCACATTCAGTATTGATTTTATTCTGAATAACTGATCTCCCAATTTCTTATCTTGACCTTAATCACACAAACCTATACTTAACCATCTCTAACCGAAGACCATAACAACCTGGATCTATCTATCTATCTATCTATCTATCTATCTATCTATCTATCTATCTATCTATCTATCTATCTATCTATCTATCTATCTATCTATCTATCTATCTATCTATCTATCTATCTATCTATCTATCTATCTATCTATCTATCTATCTATCTATCAGCAGTCCATATAGGTACCAGATGGCTAACTTGGGGGTTCTTCGATGTCAGAAATTAATATTAATGTTGTTGGAATAGAGGTGGTGCTCATTTGGATGGGTGCAAATAAAAATAACCCTTGTAACTTTTTTTGTGTTGGTGGCGAAAGATCCTGAACTTGTTGTAACTGGCAAGCTGAGCAACACTTTGACAACCACAGAAAGTTGAATCAGTTCATCTGGAGAAATGTTTCATCATCATCATCTAAGTGACCTCTTCAGTCTGGACTGACTGCAGGTACCCCACCCTTATAAACAATACAGTGACTGCAGGTGTCCCCACCCTTATAAACAATACAGTGACTGCAGGTACCCCACCCTTATAAACAATACAGTGACTGCAGGTACCCCACCCTTATAAACAATACAGTGACTGCAGGTACCCCACCCTTATAAATAATACAGTGACTGCAGGTACCCCCACCCTTATAAACAATACAGTGACTGCAGGTACCCCACCCTTATAAACAATACAGTGACTGCAGGTACCCCCACCATTATAAACAATACAGTGACTGCAGGTACCCCACCCTTATAAACAATACAGTGTCTGCAGGTGTCCCCACCCTTATAAACAATACAGTGACTGCAGGTGTCCCCACCCTTATAAACAATACAGTGACTGCAGGTGTCCCCACCCTTATAAACAATACAGTGACTGCAGGTGTCCCACCCTTATAAACAATACAGTGACTGCAGATACCCCCACCCTTATAAACAATACAGTGACTGCAGGTGTCCCCACCCTTATAAACAATACAGTGACTGCAGGTACCCCACCCTTATAAACAATACAGTGTCTGCAGGTGTCCCCACCCTTATAAACAATACAGTGACTGCAGGTACCCCACCCTTATAAACAATACAGTGACATAACGACCCAAACCAACGACCAGTTTCATATGTAAATTGCTGTGACCATTAACTGGAGTTACAATGGCCATGTGTAGTATTCACAGAGGATTGGGGAATAGTTGCAATCACAGCATTGTAAGATAGCGACAGATGTACTCTTAGACCCCCACCCCCTGTTCAGGGATGGTCGTCCCGGCTGAACACAGATGGCATCTTTGACTCCCCATTCAAACCAGCATTCCTCCCTATCAAGGATGCGCACCTCCTCGTCCTTGAAAGAGTGGCCACTGGCCTGTAGATGGTGTAGACTGTGTAGATGGTGTAGACTGTGTAGATGGTGTAGACTCTGGAGTCCTGGTGTGTAGATGGTGTAGACTGTGTAGATGGTGTAGACTGTGGAGTCCTGGTGTGTAGATGGTGTAATCTGTGGAGTCCTGGTGTGTAGATGGTGTAGACTGTGTAGATGGTGTAGACTGTGGAGTCCTGGCCTGTAGATGGTGTAGACTGTGTAGATGGTGTAGACTGTGTAGATGGTGTAGACTGTGGAGTCCTGGTGTGTAGATGGTGTAATCTGTGGAGTCCTGGTCTGACGTGTTAGCTCTCCTATGTTGTGCCATCCTCTTGGCCAGCGTCTGTTTAGTTTCCCCAAAGTACACGTCACTTCAATCCTCCTAGCACTTAACAGCTACACTATATTGCTCTGTTTGTGTCGGGGGACTCGATCCTTGGAGTGGACCAGTTTCTGGTGCAGCATGTTTTTGGGTTTGAAAGCAACTGCGATGTGGTGTTTTGAACATATGCATCTCAACAGTTCAGAAACTCCCGCCACATACGGAACCACCACTGGTTTATATTTAGACAGCTGGTGTCCTTCTCCTCTCATGGAGCTGCTGCTCTTTGACAAACGCCCAGTTAGGACAACCACACTTAACCAGGACCTGTTTAATGTGGGATTTCTCTCCTTCCCCGGCTGCTGTGTCAGTGGGGACGTTGTCAGCTCGGTGGTACAGCGGCCTGGTGACTCCTAGTTTGTGCTCCAGTGGATGATGAGAGTCAAACCTTAAGTACTCATCAGTATGTGTTGGTTTACAGTAAACATCAACAATCAAATGTCCCCATCACCAATTGCAATTTTACAGTGTAAGAAGGCTACCCTGTCATGTTCCACATCCTTCCTGGTGAACTTGATGTGGTGTCCACAGAGTTAATGTGGTCGGTGAAATGTGCTACATCCTGAGATTTAATTTTAACCCATATGAATCCATTGCATATGAAACTGATTGTTGTTTCCGGCAAGAATGAAGAGGTCACTGAGACGAGTGACTAAACATTTTTCTCAGTACACGTTGTGTCCAGATGAACTGATTCAACTTTCTATGACTTCTTTACCTGGAATAGTGAGCATGCATACATACCACACTTTGACAAGTTAACAATCCATAAAAAATAAAGACAAAAAACTTGTAAAGATGTTTTATGGCCTTTTCAACATGTTGCATAGATAGTGTGGTACAGGTTGCTTTTCTAAATATATATGAAGGTTAAGGATTGAGGAATGTCAATTGTGGGAGACTCTGAAAGGACTGAAGCAGATGCAGCCTGCGAGGGAAAGCCAAAGGAGCCATATGAAGTCAGAGGACGATACCAGCGCTCAGGTGTTTATTTCGCCTGGACTCTTGTGCTTGATCCAGGTAGTCTTATATCACAATGCACAATCTATTAGAACTGTCCTGCTGATGTGGCCTGGATGCCTTCACTGTATAAGTATCCCCACATGACAGTTTAGACTGATCAGAGGTCACATTTCACCTACTTTTAGGAACTTTCAATTGAAAACCTGCTGTTTAGTGTTCATGGCAGTGCATAAAGCTAGCCAGCTTTCCAGACACCGCATGTTAAGTAATGAAGAGAAACAGCACAATGATGTGACCCAGAGTGACTGCAATGCTTCAAACAGGTTTTCAAATTCCTACCGGGCAACAGTCAGCAACCCCTTGTACTAAGCACATGGGCAACTAGTCAGAGCATAGAGCAAGAGGGAGTCCACACCCGCCACTTTCTCTCTGGTGCTACTGCAGAAACTGCTGGACAGGGACTCAGCTGTGAACTGCCTGTACATCAGGGGCCACAGCCATGCAAAAAGGCTGTCTCAGGGCTGGATAGGTATTTAACATACGGTATGACACCTCATCCCCTTAGAGCAAGACCGAATTGAGATTTGCAAATGCGCTTGATTGGATAAAAGAATATCATCATGCACACTGCATAGACAGATATACCTGTGTACCCGAGTCGAATTCCTGGTGTGCATCGGCACACTTGGCCGATAAAGCTGGTTCTAATTCTGATTCTGTAGATCAATTTGATAAAGCAGTGCCCCAAATAAACAGTCTGAAATAAATCTATGGTATTTCCTGTTATGGGATATAACATTTCAACTGTATCGCTGTGTAAGCCAGTAAGCAATGACAACAAATATACGTATCTTTCTCTCCATTGTTCCTGACAGAACATTTTATCTAAAGTAATATTTGCTTGGCGGTACGGTGGCGCAGTGGTTAGAGCGGTCGCCTCACAGCGAGAAGGTCCTGGGTTCGAGCCCCGGGGTAGTCCAACATTGGGGGGGGGGTCGTCCCGGGTCGTCCTCTGTGTGGAGTTTGCACGTTCTCCCCGTGTCTGTGTGGGTTTCCTCCGGGGGCTCCGGTTTCCTCCCAAAGACATGTAGGTCAGGTGGATCAACTGTACTAAATTGTCCCTCGGTATGAATGGGTGTGTGTGTCTGTGTGTGTGTGTGTGTGTGTGTCGGCCGGCCCTGTGATGGGCTGGCGGCCTGTCCAGGGTGTCTCCCTGCCTGCCACCCAGTGACTGCTGGGATAGACTCCAGCATCCCTGCAACCCTGAGAGCAGGATAAGCGGTTGGGATGATGGATGGATGGATGATGGATGGATGGATGGATGGATGATGGATGGATGGTAATATTTGCTGATCTATGCTTCTCTTCATCAAAGTGTCCTGTTTGGTCTGAAGCATTCAGAAACCAGAAAACATAACACATAATCAAGCGGTTGATAGACTGACAGACTGACAATAGATTTCATAGATTTATTTAAAACAACTAGAAGACCGGGATTCCACTCCTACCTACAACGACCACGGTGTTTAAACTCTATATTGTGTCAAGATAAATACCCAGTAGAGATATTAATGCATGACATATGTTAGTATGCCGGCTATGAAACTGACACCAAAATTAACATTTTAACAGCTACAACACTATTTTTAAACGGTTTAAACTTCAGAGAGACATGGTCGACCTTGAATAGCAAAATTGATAAAGTGAAAATATGACCTGAAAAACAAACCGGAAAACACATGTTGCTAATCTAACAAACGTAACAAGGCCTATAAAACGTGACATGTAAAAAAAAGAACTGAAAATAAATATATATATACATATACGTATTTTTCCCTGTGTTCTTTCTATAAGTGGATACCCTTTTTTCAATAACTATTATATATATATATATATTCATATATATATATATATATATATATATAAAAAAGAAGCACCAACATACAGAGCAAAGACGTTCCCCAAAAATGCTGTCCTGCACGAGCCTGGTGATGAATATTCACACGTGTGTGATCTGTCAGAGCAGCCTGCATGGCGACGGTGTGACGTGGTGTGACGTGGAGTCTGTGTGGATGCCTTGCTGCCCCAAAGCAAACCACCACGATATGAAAGTCACTCTGGATGTTGGTACCAAGAGGATTCATGCAGGGCCGTGTGTGCGGTGCCCAGGTTTGAGCTGCACGTGCTGCTGACTGCTTCACGCGCTGCTGACTGCTTCACGCGCTGATGACGTGCGGACGGACTGCACAACCACCGCTGGTACAAATGCTGCAGAGACCTGCTGGGCTTTATTCTTTCTTCGTTGCTCTTTTACTTCTTGTTTATGTTTGTTTTTTTGTTTTGTTTTGTTTTTTCCTGTTTTTCCTCTTCTTTTTTGTTGTTGTTGTTGGTCTTTTGTACTTTATCATTTGTGTTTATGTTCCTTAAAGAAACTCAATAAAAACTTAAATTAAAAGAAAGAAGAGAAAATAAATACTAAAAAAGTCCCAAACAACGACCGGAGCTTAAAAACTACTAGAACGACCGCGGGCGGTCATTTTGACCGCCGCGGTTTTTAAACTCTATATTCTGTCAAGATAAATACCCAGTTGAGATATTAATGTATTACATATGTTAGCATGTCTGTTATGAAACTAACTGACACCAAAATTAACATTTTAACAACTTTAATACTGTTTTTAAACAATTTAAAATGGCCGCCGTCCAACGCCTGTAAACACTGCAGCGCCTCGGTGGTAGTCATGGTGCGTCTGTAACCAGACATGTTGGACATCATCACACATCAAGTGTAGACTATTTCTCTCCACTGGAGGGCGCTAGTGTGTTTCTAGGACAGAGCAACGAACTCCGCGAAGGAAATGACGCCACCAACACACGTCATAAATAGTCACATGACGCCACCAACACACATCATAAATAGTCACATGACGCCACCAACACACGTCATAAATAGTCACATGACGCCACCAACACACGTCATGAATACTGACATGACGCCACCAACACACGTCATGAATAGTCACATGACGCCACCAACACACGTCATAAATAGTCACATGACGCCACCAACACACGTCATAAATAGTCACATGACGCCACCAACACACGTCATAAATAGTCACATGACGCCACCAACACACGTCATAAATAGTCACATGACGCGCACGACACGCGCAAATTACGAGACGGTCATGTTGACCGCTCATGGTCGTTTTAGGTAGATCTTATCATAACCTTTTCTTGTGCGGTTGATCATAATGGCGGTCTTGGTCGTTCTAGTGTCCTGCCTACAGAGAAACGACACTAGCAAGTCCACCAGGGAAGAAGGACGAGTGGGAAGCTGAAACGCACCACTCCCCAACAGGGCAAACACAACGTCACGCTTTGTGACGGCAGCTTTCAGGCCCTCCTCCTCGGACTGTGGAGCTCGGTGGTACATCCCGGACGTTTGTCTGGAGGCAGGAGTAAACCTCATCTAAAGACCACTTTACTTTCTCAGCTAGCTGTTCTCAAGAATGACCTCCAGCTCTTAACACAGCTACAGACTGATGTGTTTCAACAAAAAGTTGTATCAATCTTGGTTTTTTAAAAATTCTTTATTTGCATGAACTACAAAACTGAAGGTTAAACTGCTGTCCAGGAATAGTGATATGACAGGCAGCTTAGGAATCTATGTGAATATATACGGAGATATTTCTTTACCAAACACTATCATTTTTTTGGTAACACTTTAGTATGGGGAACATATACACCATTAATTAGCATGCAAATTAGCTACATATTGGTTCTTAATTGGTCATTATTAAGCACTCATTAATGCCTTATTCTGCATGGCCTTATTATACAACCAGTAAGCCATTAACTATGAGTTGTCCCTCTATAACCTCAGAAGTATTGCTTATTAGTAGCACCACCTCAATATGCTTTGCTTAGTATGGCCTTTATAAGGTGGTAGTACCACAAGAAGAGTTATTCTCCCTTACTAACACTTAATGAATATGCTCTGTTCTTACATAACAACACACAAAACTACAAGTGTTCATAGTGTTAAATTACTGTAAATTAAGTTTTTGTTACTTAGAATATGTTCCCATACTAAAGTGACATCTTGATCATTACTAATTCACTAGTAATTAAGTTTTTGTTACTTAGAATATGTTCCCCATACTAAAGTGACATCTTGGTCATTACTAATTCACTAGTAATTAAGTTTTGTTACTTAGAATATGTTCCCCATACTAAAGTGACATCCTCATCATTACTAATTCACTAGTAATTAAGTTTTGTTACTTAGAATATGTTCCCCATACTAAAGTGACATCTTGATCATTACTAATTCACTAGTAATTAAGTTTTTGTTACTTAGAATATGTTCCCCATACTAAAGTGACATCTTGATCATTACTAATTCACTAGTAATTAAGTGTTTGTTACTTAGAATATATTCCCCATACTAAAGTGTTACCATTTGTTTTTAAATCGCTACACGTGTCTTCTACAGTTTGTTCTATAATATTGACTCCCAAATATAAGTACTACTACAACTACTACTACTTTCGGCTGCTCCTGTTAGGGGTCGCCACAGTGGATCATCCGTTTCCATTTTGGCTCACAAATATAAGTCATTAGTATTAATTAGCAATTAGTAATGTATTCTTGGTGCTGTGGACTGTCTGTCAAACGTGAAGTACACTGCTCAAAAAAATAAAGGGAACGCCTAAAAACACAATATAGACCTCGATGAATGAAATATTTCAGCTGAAAATCTTTATTTATTAGACAGAGGAGTGTGTTTAGAGCAAAATAACCTAAGAATGATCAATGGAAATCAAAATCATTAGCCCATTAAGGTCTGGATTCAGAATCATACTCAAAATCAAAGTGGAAAATGAGAACATAGGCTGATCCAACTTCTGTGGAAATTCTTCAAGACGATTCAAAATGAGGCTCAGTAGTGTGTGTGGCCTCCACGTGCCTGTATGCACTCCCTACAACGTCTGGGCATGCTCCTGATGAGACGACGGATGGTCTCCTGAGGGATCTCCTCCCAGACCTGGATCAGGGCATCGGTCAACTCCTGGACAGTCTGTGGTGCGACATCGCGTTGGCGGATGGTACGAGACATGATGTCCCAGAGGTGCTCGATTGGATTCAGGTCTGGGGAATGTGCAGGCCAGTCCATAGCATCAATGCCCTCGACATACAGGAACTGCTGACACACTCTGGCCACATGAGGACGAGCATTGTCATGCATGAGCAGGAACCCAGGGCCCACTGCACCAGCATATGGTCTGACAATGGGTCTGAGGATCTCATCCCGGTACCTAATGGCAGTCATGGTACCTCTGGCTAGCACGTAGAGGTCTGTGCGGCCCTCCAAGGATATGCCTCCCCAGACCATCACTGACCCACCGCCAAACCGGTCATGCTGGAGGATGTTGCAGGCAGCAGAACGTTCTCCACAGCGTCTCCAGACTCTCTCACGTCTGTCACATGTGTTCAGTGTGAACCTTCTCTCATCTGTGAAGAGCACAGGGCGCCAATGGCGAATCTGCCAACCAAGATGTTCTCTGGCAAAGGTCAATCGAGCTGCACGGTGTTGGGCTGTGAGCACAGGCCCCAATTGTGGACGTCGGGCCCTCATACCATCCTCATGCATTCTGTTTCTCACTGTTTGAGCAGAAACCTGCACATTAGTGGCCTGTTGAAGGTCGTTTTGTAGGGCTCCGGCAGTGCTCCTCCTGTTCCTCCTTGCACAAAGGACCAGATAGCGGTCCTGCTGCGGGGTTGTTGTCCTCCTGCAGCCCCCTCCACGTCTCCTGGTGTACTGGCCTGTCTCCTGGTACCTCCTCCATGCTCTGGACACTGTGCTGGGAGACGCATCAAATCTTCTTGCCACAGCACGCATTGATGTGCCATCCTGGATGAGCTGCACTACCTGAGCAACTTCTGTAGGTTGCAGATACTGCCTCATGCCACCTCTGGTGGTGAGGGCACTAGCAAAATGAAAAACTAACCAAAGATCGTCCAGAAAGATGAGGACAGGCAAATGGTCTGTGGCCACCACCTGCAAATCCATTCCTTTTATAGGGGTTGTCTTGCAAATTGTCTAATTTCCATCAGGTGGAAATTAGACAATTTACCAACAGGTGAAATTGATTCACAAATCAGTGTTGCTTCCTAACTGGACAGGTTGATATCTCAAAAGTGTGATTGACTTGGAGCTACATTGCATTGCTTATGTGTTCCCTTTATTTTTTTGAGCAGTGTAGATGTCAGAAACCTGGTGTTTTGGATGAATCATAATTCCTAAATATCAAAGGACACTACTTGTCAAGATGAAGTGGGCTTTCAGAGTAGAGTCTAAACAGCACTCCAGAGGAAGTTCATGTTCAGTGGGTTCTCAAAGTGGAAGCACTACGAGCACTATGAAGCGCAGCCTCCCGTAGACCTGCCAGCACAGGTCAGAGTGACCCGGCCTGCCCTCTTGCCTTCAATGCCCACAGGACACACGACAGTTCACCTGAGCGTGCATGGCTGAATGCTCTGCAGAGCGATGCATGATACCAACATCACAGACACAGACCCACATCCCAGACAGGCACCACTTCCCCCTGGGAACTAATGGTAAGGATGATGGACGGCATCACCCAGAGGCGCTGGAAGGGTCCTGCATGTCCAGCTTTGCTGCCTCACAGTACCTCCACTAGCACAACTCCAAGCTGTTTCCGTTCAAGTCTTCCCTGCATCCTGTACACACTGGCTTAAAGGAAACCCGGAATAAAAAGGCCGTCATGAAGAAAGATTATTAAATGAACTAATGATTCATGCAAATTTAAATTCCCTTTCAAAATGCTGCTATATTTGACACCACACCCTTTAAATGTCAGATTACAGTTCAGTTACCAAAAAGCTAGGATTACTCGTATTCATCAGCTGTCCCCCTCTCTCAGATGATACAGCACACGGGCATCAAACCAGAAAGAGTTTTTAAGAAGAAAAAAAAATTCTGATGAACGTTTTTGGTAAAAATCCTACAGCTGCTTTAAAATTGAGTTGAAACAGCTTGTACTAATTCAGCAACACAGAGTACCAATGGGAAAATAAGATTTTTGGAAGGAAAAATTGCCTACTGCCCATGTTTTAGCTATTTACGGTTAGCATGCTGCACCTAGCTAGTCAAATCTCTCTTTGTTAGCCTAGTGTTAGGCTGAGTAAAGGAGAAGAATTACTAGAATTTTGAGGAACATGACTGAAAATAATGATATCAAGACGATATAGGCCTGAGCGAGATGGAATACCTATGCGTGAATGAGAGGGAGGACAGTGAAGTGGTGAGGATGCAAGGAGTAGAGGTGATGAAGGTGGATGAGTTTAAATACTTGGGGCCAACTGTCCAAAGTAACGGGGAGTGCAGGAGAGAGGTGAAGAAGAGAGTGCAGGCAGGGTGGAGTGGGTGGAGAAGAGTGTCAGGAGTGATGTGTGACAGAAGGGTACCAGCAAGAGTTAAAGGGAAGGTTTACAAGATGGTTGTGAGACCAGCTATGTTATATGGTTTGGAGACAGTGGCACTGATGAAAAGACAGGAGGTGGAGCTGGAGGTGGTAGAGATGAAGATGAGAAGATTTCCACTGGGAGTGATGAAGAAGGACAGGATTAGGAACGAGTATATTAGAGGGACCGCTCAGGTTGGACGGTTTGGAGACAAAGCAAGAGAGACAAGATGGAGATGGTTTGGACATGTGTGGAGGAGAGATGCTGGGTATACTGGGAGAAGGATGCTGAATATGGAGCTGCCAGGGAAGAGGAGAAGAGGAAGGCCAAAGAGGAGGTTTATGGATATGGTGAGGGAGGACATGCAGGTGGCTGGTGTGACAGAGGAAGATGCAGAGGACAGGAAGAGATGGAAACGGATGATCCGCTGTGGCGCCCCCTAATGGGAGCAGCTGAAAGTAGTAGTAGTAGACTCCACATTTCGCTCCCTGGGGTGTTATTTTTTGTGTCATTTGTTTGTTTGCATGTTACTGTGTTTTATGTTCACAAGCTTCTCCAAACCAATTGCCCCAGCGGGATTAACAAAGCTGTTTGTATTGTATTGTATTGTATTGTATTGTATTGTATTGTATTGTATTGTATTGTATTGTATTGTATTGTATTGTATTGTATGACTACACTAAGATTTCTGGCTTGGTTCGTGGTTTTTAACATTACTGATTGTAGCTGAGTGTTGACTTTTAATCATTCTTCCTTGGCTCCCAAGACAGTTGTATGTAAACACAACTAATACAACTGAAGCGAATGATCTCGGAAGGTAATATGGATGGATGGAAGGTAACATGGATGGATGGAAGGTAATATGGATGGATGGAAGGTAATATGGATGGATGGATGGATGGAGGGTAATATGGATGGATGGAAGGTAATATGGATGGATGGATGGATGGATGGATGGATGGATGGATGGATGGATGGATGGATGGAAGGTAATATGGATGGATGGAAGGTCATGTGGATGGATGGAAGGTAATATGGATGGATGGAGGGTAATATGGATGGATGGAAGGTAATATGGATGGATGGAAGGTAATATGGATGGATGGATGGATGGAGGGTAATATGGATGGATGGAGGGTAATATGGATGGATGGAAGGTAATATGGATGGATGGATGGATGGAAGGTAATATGGATGGATGGAAGGTAATATGGATGGATGGATGGATGGAGGGTAATATGGATGGATGGAAGGTATTATGGATGGATGGATGGATGGAGGGTAATATGGATGGATGGAAGGTAATATGGATGGATGGATGGATGGAAGGTAATGTGGATGGATGGATGGAAGGTAATATGGATGGATGGATGGATGGAAGGTAATGTGGATGAATGGATGGATGGATGAAGGTAATATGGATGGATGGAGAGTAATATGGATGGATGGATGGATGGAGGGTAATATGGATGAATGGAAGGTAATATGGATGGATGGATGGATGGAAGGTAATATGGATGGATGGATGGATGGATGGAAGGTAATGTGGATGGATGGAGGGTAATATGGATGGATGGAAGGTAATATGGATGGATGGATGGATGGATGGATGGATGGATGGATGGATGGATGGAAGGTAATATGGATGGATGGATGGATGGATGGAAGGTAATATGGATGGATGGAAGGTAATATGGATGGATGGATGGATGGATGGATGGAAGGTAATATGGATGGATGGATGGATGGATGGATGGATGGAAGGTAATGTGGATGGATGGAAGGTAATGTGGATGGATGGAAGGTAATATGGATGGATGGATGGATGGATGGAAGGTAATATGGATGGATGGAAGGTAATATGGATGAATGGATGGATGGATGGATGGATGGATGGAAGGTAATATGGATGGATGGATGGATGGAAGGTAATATGGATGGATGGAAGGTAATATGGATGGATGGAAGGTAATGTGGATGGATGGAAGGTAATATGGATGGATGGATGGATGGATGGATGGAAGGTAATATGGATGGATGGAAGGTAATATGGATGGATGGATGGATGGATGGATGGATGGATGGAAGGTAATGTGGATGGATGGAAGGTAATGTGGATGGATGGAAGGCAATATGGATGGATGGATGGATGGATGGATGGAAGGTAATATGGATGGATGGAAGGTAATATGGATGAATGGATGGATGGATGGATGGATGGAAGGTAATATGGATGGATGGATGGATGGATGGAAGGTAATATGGATGGATGGAAGGTAATATGGATGGATGGATGGTAATATGGATGGATGGAAGGTAATATGGATGGATGGAAGGTAATATGGATGGATGGAAGGTAATATGGATGAATGGATGGATGGATGGATGGAAGGTAATATGGATGAATGGATGGATGGATGGATTGAAGGTAATATGGATGGATGGAAGGTAATATGGATGGATGGAAGGTAATATGGATGGATGGATGGATGGAAGGTAATATGGATGGATGGATGGATGGATGGATGGATGGAAGGTAATGTGGATGGATGGAAGGTAATGTGGATGGATGGAAGGTAATATGGATGGATGGATGGATGGATGGAAGGTAATATGGATGGATGGAAGGTAATATGGATGAATGGATGGATGGATGGATGGATGGAAGGTAATATGGATGGATGGATGGATGGAAGGTAATATGGATGGATGGAAGGTAATATGGATGGATGGAAGGTAATATGGATGGATGGAAGGTAATATGGATGGATGGAAGGTAATATGGATGAATGGATGGATGGATGGATGGAAGGTAATATGGATGAATGGATGGATGGATGGATGGAAGGTAATATGGATGGATGGAAGGTAATATGGATGGATGGATGGATGGATGGAAGGTGATGTGGATGGATGGAAGGTAATATGGATGGATGGATGGATGGATGGAAGGTAATGTGGATGGATGGAAGGTAATATGGATGGATGGATGGATGGATGGAAGGTAATATGGATGAATGGATGGATGGATGGATGGAAGGTAATATGGATGGATGGAAGGTAATATGGATGGATGGATGGATGAATGGATGGATGGAAGGTAATATGGATGGATGGAAGGTAATATGGATGAATGGATGGATGGAAGGTAATATGGATGGATGGAAGGTAATATGGATGAATGGATGGATGGAAGGTAATATGGATGGATGGATGGATGGATGGAAGGTAATATGGATGGATGGAAGGTAATATGGATGGATGGAAGGTAATATGGATGAATGGATGGATGGAAGGTAATATGGATGGATGGAAGGTAATATGGATGAATGGATGGATGGAAGGTAATATGGATGGATGGAAGGTAATATGGATGGATGCAAGGTAATATGGATGAATGGATGGATGGATGGATGGAAGGTCATATGGATGGATGGAAGGTAATATGGATGGATGGAAGGTAATATGGATGAATGGATGGATGGAAGGTAATATGGATGGATGGAAGGTAATATGGATGAATGGATGGATGGAAGGTAATATGGATGGATGGAAGGTAATATGGATGAATGGATGGATGGATGGATGGAAGGTAATATGGATGAATGGATGGATGGATGGATTGAAGGTAATATGGATGGATGGAAGGTAATATGGATGGATGGAAGGTAATATGGATGGATGGATGGATGGAAGGTAATATGGATGGATGGATGGATGGATGGATGGATGGAAGGTAATGTGGATGGATGGAAGGTAATGTGGATGGATGGAAGGTAATATGGATGGATGGATGGATGGATGGAAGGTAATATGGATGGATGGAAGGTAATATGGATGAATGGATGGATGGATGGATGGATGGAAGGTAATATGGATGGATGGATGGATGGAAGGTAATATGGATGGATGGAAGGTAATATGGATGGATGGAAGGTAATATGGATGGATGGAAGGTAATATGGATGGATGGAAGGTAATATGGATGAATGGATGGATGGATGGATGGAAGGTAATATGGATGAATGGATGGATGGATGGATGGAAGGTAATATGGATGGATGGAAGGTAATATGGATGGATGGATGGATGGATGGAAGGTGATGTGGATGGATGGAAGGTAATATGGATGGATGGATGGATGGATGGAAGGTAATGTGGATGGATGGAAGGTAATATGGATGGATGGATGGATGGATGGAAGGTAATATGGATGAATGGATGGATGGATGGATGGAAGGTAATATGGATGGATGGAAGGTAATATGGATGGATGGATGGATGAATGGATGGATGGAAGGTAATATGGATGGATGGAAGGTAATATGGATGAATGGATGGATGGAAGGTAATATGGATGGATGGAAGGTAATATGGATGAATGGATGGATGGAAGGTAATATGGATGGATGGATGGATGGATGGAAGGTAATATGGATGGATGGAAGGTAATATGGATGGATGGAAGGTAATATGGATGAATGGATGGATGGAAGGTAATATGGATGGATGGAAGGTAATATGGATGAATGGATGGATGGAAGGTAATATGGATGGATGGAAGGTAATATGGATGGATGCAAGGTAATATGGATGAATGGATGGATGGATGGATGGATGGAAGGTCATATGGATGGATGGAAGGTAATATGGATGGATGGAAGGTAATATGGATGAATGGATGGATGGAAGGTAATATGGATGGATGGAAGGTAATATGGATGAATGGATGGATGGAAGGTAATATGGATGGATGGAAGGTAATATGGATGAATGGATGGATGGAAGGTAATATGGATGGATGGAAGGTAATATGGATGGATGGATGGTAATATGGATGAATGGATGGATGGAAGGTAATATGGATGGATGGAAGGTAATATGGATGAATGGATGGATGGAAGGTAATATGGATGGATGGAAGGTAATATGGATGAATGGATGGATGGAAGGTAATATGGATGGATGGAAGGTAATATGGTCTACATTTCAAACTGATGAATTCAAGATCTTAAGAGCAATAGTGATGAAGGATTGTTGAGTTGTTACACCAGCGCTGATTGAGCATGAGACAAATACCTCCGCCATTTGACTTGTGAGGTAGTTTGACCGACGTGTCAGCTCTGAAACTAGTGAAGCCAGGGGGGTTACCGCCTGATCAGGGACCGACTGGTCCAGGCATGTCTCGGTGAAGCAGAAGGCTGAGCAGTCTCTGTAGTCTCTGTCGGTTTGTGTTAAAGACAAAAGTTCATCCATTTTATTTTGAGGGATCGCACGTTGGATAGATCAGTGCCGGTACTGGGGGCCGATAGAGCCGTCTCCTGAACCTGGAGAGCACCCCTGTTCTCCGTCTCCATGTGCTAGGTGTATTTCCCCAGGGTGGCGATCCAGTGTTGTTTACAACCTGTATATCCTCTGGAATGTTGGCAGGTAGTCCCAAATGTAGTCCTCCTGATGGACAGCAACTCCTCACGGTTGTATTTCCACAGACATGATGCTTTTCTGACATAAACCATAGACGAAAGTGGAAGACCCAGCAGCAGCGGAGCAGGAACCAGGGCAGGCCAACTTGGAAATCTACTAAAAAATGGTTTGGTTTTTTTTAAGTAAGTTTTTTTAAGTAAGTTTTTTTAAGTAAGTTCATGGTAAATTGTTTTAACTCCAGTGTTGTTCACCACTCCCTGCCTTCTTTTGATCATCGGTGTTCATGTAACAGATTTCATATTTAATTTTCCTCATTACTTTGTACTTTATTAACTTTCAATTTAGGCCAACAAATGTTAAAACAACTTAAGAGTTCAGTCACTGTCTCCAGAGCCAGAAGTGTCAGTAAACTGTGGTTTCACTGTTTTTGGTAACATTAACATTACATTAACATTAAAGTGAGAAACATGGCTTTAGAATTGAATCATGGAGGGTCGAGCTCACACAATCACATCGATAGAGGTCTCAACGGCACGGTGGCACAGTGGTTAGTGCTGTCGCCTCACAGCAGGAAGGTCCTGGGTTTGAACCCTGGGGTAGTCCAACCTTGAGGGTCACCCCAGGTCGTCCTCTGTGTGGAGTTTGCACGTTCTCCCCCTGTCTGCGGTGGGTTTTCTCCGGGTGCTCCGGTTTCCCCCACCACCAAAAGAAAAAAAAAGAGGTTCAACACTCCTGTCTTTGCCCCTGAGCAAGGCATGGCGAGACCAGCTGGAGCTGCTGCACGGCAGCAGCCCACTGCTCCTACCTGCTAGGATGGGTTAATGCAGAGCGTAACGTCTCCACGGGGATCAATAAAGTATCTCAAAAATCAAAAATCAAATCAAATCAAACATCCTCTACACAGCAGAGATCCACGAAAGAGAGGAAAACTTGCAACCATGAACTCACAACTAGGACGGCATGGTGAAGGGTAACGCTGTACTGCCACAAAGACTGGCGGTGTGCTCTTCATTCTGCTTTGCATTAGACACCCACAGCAGGTAAACGTCCCGTGTGGACCTTTTCTATTGAGGAGAATGGGCTCTTAGTCTAGTTGTCAAACCACAACCATCTGCTGGGAGGGGTTTTCTTCCTGTTTTGTACTCAGTATAATCTTAGGAGTGCCTCTCCTCGAGAAGATGAACAAGGTCGCAAAACAAAACCTCTACCATGACTTCCCTCATCTTCGAATGGACCAGAGGTCTGCTGAGGCGAACCCGCCGTTGGGTGACTGATGGTCATGTTAACGGACGTGACTAAAACAACATTGTCTGTAGCTCTGAGAGTGCTACGTCGTCATCCGTGGCAAAGTCACTGTCTGTGTCACAAATACAATTCGTTCTTATGCGTTCCTGCATTGTTGACTATGCCCCCCTTGTGTTGAATCACCATGGTTACTCCAGGGGTTCTGGAATGCAGCCCTTGGAATTCGTGGCAAATACATTTTGTAACGACCACAGATGTGTAGAATCGCTAGCCCTCGGCTAACAGGTGGGACCCTTTAGTTGACTGGTTAGCGCGCGACCCCGGGTTCGCGTCATGGCTGCGGCGGTTCCCAGCTGCCCCCTAAATTAGCTACAGTATAATGAAGACAAAGTAAAAGGAGCTCATTAAGTGACTCTAATACACCGTGCTCCTCCATACAGTTGACAAGATTAACAAAATGAAATGACACCACTTTACTTGATTTAGCGCTGCCCATAATCTCTCAATTCTCTGGTTATGCCCTGACCTGCCAGTCATAACACCGTCTGTTTAATCCTGTCCTGTCCAGTTTGTGGTTTCCATCTATGTGCCTAAGAGAAAGTGAAATCAGATTAAATTATGTGTGAGAAAAGTATAAGAAGGCCAAGGTTATACATCAATAAGAAACTACTACTACTACTACTACTTTCAGCTGCTCCCGTTAGGGGGCGCCACAGTGGATCGTCCATTTCCATTTCTTCCTGTCCTCTGCATCTTCCTCTGTCACACCAGCCACCTGCATGTCCTCCCTCACCACATCCATAAACCTCCTCTTTGACCTTCCTCTTCTCCTCTTCCCTGGCAGCTCCATATTCAGCATCCTTCTCCCAGTATACCCAGCATCTCTCCTCCACACATGTCCAAACCATCTCAATCTGTCTCTCTTGCTTTGTCTCCAAACCGTCCAACCTGAGCTGTCCCTCTAATATACTCCTTCCTAATCCTGTCCTTCTTCATCACTCCCAGTGAAAATCTTATCATCTTCATCTCTGCCACCTCCAGCTCCACCTCCTGTCTTTTCATCAGTGCCACTGTCTCCAAACCATACAACATAGCTGGTCTCACAACCATCTTGTAAACCTTCCCTTTAACTCTTGCTGGTACCCTTCTGTCGCACATCACTCCTGACACTCTTCTCCACCCACTCCACCCTGCCTGCACTCTCTTCTTCACCTCTCTTCTGCACTCCCCGTTACTTTGGACAGTTGACCCCAAGTATTTAAACTCATCCACCTTCATCACCTCCACTCCTTGCATCCTCACCATTCCACTGTCCTCCCTCTCATTCACGCATAGGTATTCTGTCTTGCTCCTGCTGACTTTCATTCCTCTTCTCTCCAGTGCATACCTCCACCTCTCCAGGCTCTCCTCCACCTGCACCCTACTCTCACTACACATCAATAAGAATCAGTTCTTGATAATGAGCTCTTTTGCTTTTGATGCTTCTCCATGTTGCTGTAGACTTAACATTGTGAATGCAGAACTTGTGATCGTACTCAAGTGACTAATTTAGAGGCCTGCACGGCTGCTGTGAAAAACTGGATCTCACTAAATTTACTGCTTTTAAATTCAGATAAAACCAAGGTGCTGGTCATTGGCCTTGCTAGACACAGACACCAATTTGATCAAGTAACGATAACAACTGACAACTCTGTGGTTTCACAAAGTGTGGCAGCCAAACATCTTGGTGTTACGTTTGATTCCAGCCTTTCCTTTGATAAGCACATTAAAGAAATCACCAAGACTGCCTTTTTCCACTTATGTAACATAGCTAGAATTCAGTCTTTCCTCTCCATGGCTGACGCAGAGACTCTAATAGTGTTTCCCAACCCAGTCCTCAAGGACCCCCTATCCTGCAGATTTTCATTGTAACCCTGCATAGGTAGCCCTGCTTGTACTTACTCGACCAATCATCTCGCAGCAAAGAGAATATGCAGGATAGGGGTTCCTTGAGGACTGGGTTGAGAAACCCTGCTCTAATACATACATTAGTTTCCTCCAGACTTGATTACTGTAATGTTCGGCTTCCAGGTCTGCCACATTCTGGTACTAAAGTCTTCAAAATTTTTAAACGAAAAGCCTCAAAATTTAATTGTGATTCAAGTTCAGAGGTTAAATTGAAGATAGATTTATATGTTAAGACAACACCCCCCACCTTGTGTATTTGCCCGAGCTGCATGGGAATAAGCATAGTCAGGAAGCTTCATTTAAGGGAAGGAAAACATTTGGTTTCAGCCATGTTTCACACAACCCAGTCATATCAAAACCATGTTCAAGAATCAGATCATTTATTAGTAAGGCTTTGGTAGACAGTGATCTGATATTTATGAAACCACATTTGGAAATTTAAGCGTCTTGTTGAAGTGATCTGTTGTAGGCAACGCTGTAGAGCTACCAACAGATTAAATATTAATTATACTTTGACACCTTGTATTATTAGTTGGCAGTTTTGAAGACCTACACTTTGAACAATATGTGGTCACACTTTTGATAACATTAGATTTTTGGTTCTGTAGATTATTACTTATATATTACCTTACAGTAATTATTATTATTACTTTGTAATAGTAATTATTATTAGCAATTATTATTACTTTGTTGCACATTTCACCATCACCAGTGGTAGGAATGATTATTAGATTATTAAGATTCACACATTTCGGAGAGGAGAGCTTGGGAGCATCACAGCAGGGAAGGGAGACAGTCTCAGTGTTACAGGCCAAGCTGTCAGTCTGAGTTGACTCCACATCCGCGCTAGATTTAATGAGCGCTAGGTTTAAACCTAGCAGGCTCTCTAATTACCTGCAAACTGCTGAATGACGAGTCCCTAGTATCAAACTAAACGTAGACAGCTACACATTGCTAGACAAAAGAGCGGCACCGTCCCCAGTAGGGTGAATACCGTCCACTTTCAGCAGGTAAGCGCTGCCCAGAACGAAGGCCAGTTATCAACAAAGCTGAATCCCTGTTCATTACATTAATGAGCCAGCCAGCAGTTCATTGAGGTGTGCATACTGTACATCTCATCATTACCCCTCGCGGTTAAGGGATCTGACACAATTAATGGATGCCGACATCTTTCTGGCAAACTCAAGCGTCTTGGCCAGGCTGGCTTTTGTGATCTCTGATTGCTTCATCCTAGCATTATTGGTGCTGACATGAATAACAATAGAATTGAATAGAATAGAATGCACTTGTCATCTGTACATACATACAGTGAAACTCACTCTTTGTATTTAAGCCAACCTAGCTGTATAGCTAGGAGCAGTGGGCAGCCACCATGCAGTGCCCGGGGACCAACTCCAGTTATTTCTTCCTATTGCCTTGGTCAGGGGCACAGACAGGAGTATTAACCCTAACATACATGTCTTTTTGATGGTGGGAGAAAACCAGAGCACCTGGAGGAGGAGACCCACACAGACACAGGGAGAACATGCAAACTCCATACACAATGGACCTGGGACGGCCTGGGGTTCGAACCCAGGACCATCTCGTTGTGAGGCAACAGTGTCCACCACTGGACCACTGCGGGATGTTGCTGAAAATAGCGGTGCTGTGTGTCTAGGTTCCCTGATTCTCTCTCCGTGATGCCAGCACCCTAAGATTGTCCTCTATGTCGGAGATTCTGTTCCCAGGTAAACAGTGAACCAAGGCTGGCAAAGGGAATCTATCCTATCACTAGCATGTGTTGCTTTACTCTGTCGACAGGAGTGGGAGAGGCATGCTGGCCGGTAGGACTACCAACAGGGCTGGTGAGGGGCAAAACCTGCTTTTCAGTCGGGAGAGGTGACTTCAGACCAGGCCACATGACCAGTGGCTTGCTCTTGTGAACCTCCCCACGCTGGTGAACAGACATACTCCGCTACATCTGCCGATGAGGCTGAGCTAGTGCTAACAATAGCAGGTCTGCTCTCAGGGGCTAAGGCCATCTGGAGTGCCCGTCACGTCTAACATAATTCTAGCCGATAGAAGCTGCTCAGACTCAAGGACACGTCTCTCTAGTGGAGACAACCTATGTGTAACCACAGAACAGCCACCACACACCATTAATGAGGCTCCTTTGACTACAAATGCAGCAGAGCCTAACTGCTACGCTAGGCTAAGCTCGAAGCTAGTAGCGCAGGAACGAGAGGCTGCCTACTAACACAAGAGTAGCTTGAAAAGGAAAAGGAAGGACTCTAACGATAAGTGACCTACGCACAGAACATAGTGAAATCGGTAGGACAAACGAAGAGGTTAGGACAGAATACAGAGAGGGGAGCGTAAGAGAACAAACAGCAGTTATCGATCTCACGCAGCCGAGTCTGGAGAAGGCGGAAGCTGGAAATAGCCGCAGCAGTTGTTGCAGCTGGCAGCAGTTTACCCGAAATGTCTAGATCAGTGGGCGACCTATCGCTGAAGGCATCTCTGAAGGAAGCTCATCTGACCCCACCAACCCCCAGGACACAAGGGCCTACATAAGAGGTTAGTTATTCAAATTCATGATATATGTGCATTCATCCATTTGCCAGCGTTAGCCCAGTGATGCCCACGCATCCATTTTAGACACAACTTGAGGCCTATTGAGGTTTACACCTTAAAAATAACATAAATAAATCATCTAACTGTTGATGATAGTATTGCACCACCATAAAACCTGCACTTTTTTTTTTACTCTGACAGAGCAATGCTGGAAATTACAATGAGGCAGATGGTCCATCCACCTCCACAGCACAGCTTACTGCCTCAGTGACATGTTGTTTAGCATTGGCTCATGACTTACAATGAAAGTAAGTAGTGCTGGCACTGTGAAATTCAGCATGTTTTTTTGTTTGTTTGTTCCTATAGCTTCCTGTGAAACAGTTGGACAAGGTGCACTTAAAGAAACAAATATATAATTTAGAAATGGACCACATAATGCTGCAGATGCAAAAGACAAAAAGAGATACAACTGCTGGAACATCGGTTAAAGGTGGGTGAGGTGCCCACAGGTGGGTGAGGTGCCCACAGGTGGATGATTTTACTTGTTTGAACGACATAAAACATATTAGCTACTGTACTGCATTTGTACTTTCAGGAAATAAAGACACTCCATAAATAAAGAAAATCATATTGTCTTGATTTGACACTGGGGAGATCATGGGTGAACCAGAAATGATGGTAGCACATTGTGTCTCTGACTGCTCTTCCATGTCGTGTGTCAGCAGGGTGGCCAGGATCATTATCAGGATCTTCACTAGTTGAGTTGGACATTGTTCTCCTCTAATTGTGGCAATGTTGTGCAGAATTACACATCCCACAATAATGTCACATGTCCTTTCTGGGGTGACCCTGAGCCTACGAAGGCACTGGAACCGGGCCTTGAGCATGCCAATGGTCATTTCTACCCAGGCTCATGTCCTGCAGTGAGCCAAGTTATAATGTTGTTGCGGGCCAGGCTCAGGATCAGGGTAAGGGGTCAGTAAATGGGGCTGACAGGGGCACCCTCTGTCACCAAGCAGGTAACCATTGAACTCTCCTATGATAATATGTGGATATGGTTTAAATTTTAAGTTGCAGTAGGAGGAAACAAAATATTGATTATAATAGGATATATATATATATATATATATATATATATATATATATATATATATATATATATATATATATATATATATATATATATATATATACAAAAGTAAGGAAATTTGTGCTTGGTAGGTTATTTCTTTGTTGTAACAATGCTTTTTGGGAATAAATCTTATACCGCTGGAAAGCCTGTTTATCTGCTTTTTAAATGGCGCCACATGTGTAAGGAACATGCATTGTGGGATGAGCAGCAGAGCTGAGTATGTGGGTTGTGCCCATGAAAATTTTGCCAGATCTTCTCTGCCAATGCCAAACAGCTTATTTTACTGCTGCTATTGACTCTTGTGTTGAGCTTCTGGTACCCCAGATGATGCTGCTGACCATCAGCTGCCTGATAGAAGATTTACTGCCAAGAAGCATCGTTACAACAAAGACATCATCTACCAAACACACATTTCCTTACTTTTTTGCTAAGTTTATATATATATATATATATATATATATATATATATATATATATATATATATATATATATATATATAAACTCACCAAGAGCAAATCTAGCGCTCAGTGTACACTCATGAAAAATTCACGAGTCATGGACACACCCAGGCCACTTTGCTTCCACGTTGCTGATGATGTGGGCTGCATTACATATGATCGTCACAGCGCAGAACAGTCATTAGCATCAGTAGCTGTATTGTGAAGTATCTTACATTTGGAATGCTCAAGGCTACTAATTAGGCCTACCTGCACATTGATGCTGTGGAAAGACTTCCTGTTCACACAATCTCCTTCATTTACTGAAGGAGCTGTGATAGGAATATGAGTGCCATCTCTACAGCCAATCACACCTGGAAACCCTAAAGTATATCAAATTAACTGAGTAGTGCTTCAAGTCTCGAAGCTTCGCACTAAATACATTAATTATTGCTTAGACTGATACCTGGAATTCTGTGGAATTCTTCTTTGATGAGCCTTGTGGGCCTTTGACTTGGAAACACCACAAAAATGTACACAAAAATGTAAATGTTTCAGTACAAGAGTCACATTTCTGACAGCCCGAAAGACTTGGGCGGATTATGAGACAACAGGCCCCTGGGCACAGAGGTGTAACCCCCCCCCCCCGGCAGAGCAGGTACACTGACATGCATCCAACAGCACAATAACTAAACTCACCTGTCACTCAACAGGATTTACAGTGCACATATACACATAATTGATGCCAACAGCACATTAACGAGGGCATACAGTCACCTGTAGTTTCCTTCAGTTTGTCAGGGGAACTTTGGGGCTTGTGTTATTGACACGAATGACTGGGCCTTTTGACTAAGCGACAAAAAATACAAAGTTAATAACAGCGACTTCACGCAGAGGCTCTCACTTAGGGGCCCCCTGAGCTCTTGGGCCCCTGGGCCTGGACCCGGTAGGCCCGTTCAGTGATCCACCCCATGCCGACGGACAGTTGCCTTGGAAACATGTTCAGCGTTACCGATGTTAAATAGAAATCTCTCATTGGCAAAAAAATTTTGTTCCGATTAACCTAAAATGTAATATGAACGATATCAGGTTTTAGAAAAAAATTCAGATCAATTGTGGAAAAAACGGTAACACTCGAACAGATAATCATATCAGGGAATGGTAAAACGTCCAAGCAGCGTTTGATCGACCTCTGCTGATGGAGAATTCTGCAGAGTATTTGCACTTCAACACCAACTGGCTCTTCAAAAAAAAGGACACGCCGAGTCTGACACCTCCGTCAGTCTGCAGGCTTCAGCTAAAGAGGGGGAGAAACTCCCGGTTAGCTTAAGAGAACCTGCCTGCTAGCAGGTTAGCTCCACAGAGTATGTTGCCATAGTAACTGATTCGGAGTGAAACCGAAAACCCAGAGTCTCCTTCAACTCTGAGTCAACTAACTGAGTTTTCAGTAAACCCGCTTTCTGAAACAGAGGCCCAGAACCAAAAGGTCCGAGGTTCCCAAGGTCAGATGCCCACTTTACAACACGGGCCTTGAGCATTGCTACAAAGGCCAACACATACGTGAGCTTTGAATTCTAAATGTGGCCTGTTGAAGGCAAAGTGAATCTGTATGAGCTTCAGTTCATGCTATGTCAGCATAGGCAGGAAGGAATGATGCACAGAGGTAGCAGAAGACGCCTTGCATCTCCACGACTTGCAGCCTGGCAGTCAAATCCACTTCCCTGCTCTCCTGAGGCGAGCTGATGCTGAATGACCTGTGAAGGTCGAGCTCTGGCTTCTGCCGAACAGCGCCCCCGTGTGTACAACTAGTGAGCACACACGTTCTTTTCTCACCTTGTATTGTTGTGTGTGTCCCTCTGTTGGTCAGCACGTGTGACCACAGCCCCGAGCCGGCTGCAGCGAACCCACGTCCCCGCTGCCTGCCAAGCTAACCCAGCAGCAAAGGATCCCTTCTGACGAGGGAGTGGTGTCGTCTTTCTGTGTGTGTGTGAAAGAAGATATCATCATTATCAAGTCGACTGCCATTGTGATCTGAAGCGCTAATTCACCCTACACTGTTGTCATGGTTACAGGAGCAAACCGGCGCTTGGTAACTGTAAGAGGTGTGTGACGTAAAGAGAGGACGTCAGCCGAGATGTCGAGTTAGAACGCTCGGGAGACACACGCACACACGCGCACATGCACACGCATGCGCACAAACACACACACACAGACACACACGCACGCACGCGCAGACGCGCACACAGAGACGCGCGCGCGCACGCACGCACGCACACACACAATCTCCATTGCTCTTTTACCTTATATTGTAGTAAAATAAGAATACTTCCGGAGCGGGGGAGATCCTATTTTACTGTGGTAATGGGTAGACGCTCGTGTGAACCGCCGTCACCAATTTTTGTAATAATCCGCTTTTCGGTGCCGGAATCACAACGTAACACACGACAGTGTCTGTCCTCAACAAGACCACAGCTGAGGGATGAAGATTTCTGTCTGGTGCTCATCCATTCCACTCTATTGACTCCGCGGAGAATCTATAAATCATTTATAAAATCATTTATCAATTATTTATAATTAATCAATTAATTAATCAATTATAATTCATTATTTATATTTTTTTTTCAAAAAGTAGTAAAGGAGTAGTTTAAGAGATGGATTTATGGGGATAACGACACATCTTATGCTGTAGGCAGGTCACAGAGTCGCACACAAACACAAAGCTACACGTTCATTGTGTTACGCTCACCAGAGCCACAGTAAACGGTGACTGCCTGATGTTGTGTTCTATGCATACGCCAGTAGGTGGCACCAATGTTATGAATGCCCTGTTGCGTGTAACATAAGTCAGAAGAGAAGAAGAGAATAAGCAACGCTTGATCATTACTACTGTGCTCCGTGCTTTACTTACTTACTTATACTGACTTACTTATACATACACTACTTACACAGCACACATCCAAACATAACAAACTGACGAGTTTTGTACCCACTCCACTGAAGATGGCTGCAGTTACACCTCTTTTGCCGTGCCCCGGTGAACCTCCGCTGCAATTCAACGCGTGGTTGAAAATGTTCCGCAACTACCTGCAAGTGGCTGCAACGAACACAGACCGCTGGCCGGACACTCGGAAACGAGCATTACTTCTACACTGCCTGGGGTATGAGGGCCAGAGACTCCTCTATATACCAAGGTCGGACCATGGCAGGTGCTGTAGAAGCTTTAGAAGCACGTTTTACTCCACGTGGGAACGTGGGGGCTGAGCGTCACGCCTTCAGAAAGCGCGCTCAAGCTCCCAATGAATCTGTGCTACAGTACGTTGCAGCATTACGGGACTTAGCATCTACGTGGGAACTCGGATGAAATGCTACGAGATCAGTTGGTGGAAAACGTTTTAAACCATCGCGTAAGAGAGAGACTGCTCCTAGCACCAGACTTAACGTTGCAGAGAGCCATTACAACTGCAACACAGGTGGAAGCCGTTGCTGAGCAAGCTCAGCTCATTGCTGGTGGGCGCCCAACGCCCGTGCAAGCTGTGTCCGCACATGGCGCTGCACGCCGCCATCGCAAACCGCCGAGACCTCCGTCTGCATTGCTGGCTGCTCCTTCTCGTCCTGCTCCTTCTCGTCCTGCTCTGTCTCGCCCTGCTGCTGCTGTTTCTTCTCGTCCTGCTCCTTCTCGTCCTGCTCTGTCTCGCCCTGCTGCTGCTGTTTCTTCTCGTCCTACTTCCAATTGGACCTGCTACCGTTGTGGATCTGATCGACATCTTGCAAACGATCCATCCTGCCCCGCTGCCTCCGGAGGCTCGGTGTAAGCATTGCAACAAGACTCGACATTTTGCGCGAGTGTGTCGGTCTTCGAGAACACGCTGTGTGCACGAAATTGACTTGCCTGAAGTCCACATTCTCTACTTGCATGAACATACAGCATCTGACAAAATCCGTTGCACGGTTAACATTAAGACTACGACTGCTACAGTGCCTGTGGAACTGACGGCGGATTCGGGCTCCTCCGTCTCTATACTGCCGAAACATATCTACGAAAAATACTTCAAAGGAGAACACCTGCAGCCTCCTACAGTAAAGTTGGTTACCTACTCCCGTGCTCATATCCCTGTGCTTGGACGTCTACCTGCGACTGTGTCCTGGGCTGACTCTGCATGTTCAACTGCACTCTTCTTCGTTGAATCTGGTACTGCTCTGCTTGGTATGGATCTCATCAATGGCCTGAGCCTGTGCTTTAAAGGTTCCGCTGTGCTACCAGCTGCCCCGATGAAATCTGCACCTGTGATGTCCACTGCTCCTATGACTCCGACTGCGCTGGGTTGGGCAAAAGGATTTGTGCATAAGGTGAAGATCTCAGAGACTGCTCCGCCTCGCCTGTACGTCAGAAGTTACGCCGCTTGCCTCTGTCCGTTCGAAGTGCTGTGAGCCTGCGAGCGCAGAGATTCAGCGTCTTCTTGAAGCAGGCGTGATTGAGAGAGTTGATGCTTCCCCATTGGGTCTCTCCGATTGTAGCTGTGCAAAAGAAGTCAAGTAACATCCGGATGTGTGTAGACCTACATGAACTGAATAAGGCTGTGACTACAGACAGTTTTCCTCTTCCACATATTGATGAAATGCTGTCTTTGCTGCGAGGAGCGACCATTTTCTCCACTATCGACTTACAAAGTGTCTACTTCCAGCTGCCTCTTCACGAGGAAAGTCGTGATCTGACTGTCTTCATCACTCACGAAGGACTGTTTAGGTTTTACCGTGTGCCGTATGGCCTTGCTTCTGCCCCGTCCGCCTTCCAGAAGTTGCTGGCCACGATTCTGAAAGGTCTGCCGAATGTAGCCAATTACCTGGACGACGTCATCATCTGGGGTCGCACTCAAGCTGACCATGACAACACACTGAAAGCCATTCGACGACGCTTACAAGATGCAGGGCTACAGCTGAATGCAACGAAGTGCCACTTCAACAGGTCAAGCTTGCGTTTTCTTGGACACACAGTAAGAGCTGATGGAATTCAACCAGACGAGGTCCACATCGCTGCCGTTCTACATGCTCCAGCTCCTACTAATGCAGGCAAGCTGAGATTTTTCTTGGGACTTTTGTCGTGGTATAACAAATTCATCCCCAACTTTGCTACTGTGGTGGAGCTGCTACGGGCTTGCATTCGCCAAGACAACGAGTTCACTTGGTCAGAAGAAGCGCCGCGCAGTTTCCATACTGTGAAAAAACTGTTAGTGGACAGTCCAGCTCTCGCTTTCTTCGACACTGAACTTCCTGCTGTGGTGTCGACCGACGCTTCTGCTTACGGTCTAGGTCAGTGGTTCTCAACCTTTTTGGGGTCCTGGACCCCCTGCGTATTTTTGATCTACCCTGAGGACCCCTCCACCTGATCTTGGGGGAGGGGGTTGCAATTTGATAGAAACAGTAGAAACTGCATTTTAATTTGCATTATAGCATTTATTCACTCTTTGGGGCAAAAATAAGAGCTTTCAGTTGTAACTTAGATATAGTTAACAAAACAGAATTCTTATGCAGTAACTTTCAGATATATGTAACAAAACAGAATATGTATTCAGTAACTTTCAGATATATGTAACTAAACAGAATATGTATTCAGTAACTTTCAGATATATGTAACAACAGAATTTTTATGCAGTAACTTTTAACAATGCAAACGGGAGATCTCTTATTAAAATACAATAAATTACGCTTGTGAAACAGATGTAATTAGAGAAAAAAGTCCTGTTACCCTTTATAGTTTAGGTAGATAAAGGTCTCAGTCACATTTGAGTAAAATAATCCTATTTCTATAAATGTCATAGGATATTTTTTTAAAGATATTTTATTTTCACTGACCCCTTGCAATTACACCACGGACCACTAGGGGTCCGCGGACCCCCGGTTGAGAAACACTGGTCTAGGTGGTGTGCTTTCTCAGATTCAGCCTGACCGCACCGAGCGCATTGTTGCGTTCGCATCCACAGCTCTCACCTCCGCCGAACGCAAATACTCAACCATTGAGAAAGAAACCCTGGGATGCGTGTGGGCAGTAGAGAGAAAGTACTGGAGAAAGTACTTGCTTTCCTAATCAAAAACCGTGGGTTGATAGAACCATCCGCGATGCTGTAAACGCACACACTGCTGCCTATAACTCTGGTCTTGTATCCGGCAACATGGACGAGTGCAAGGCAGCCTCCTACAGTCTGAGAAGGGCGGTAAAAGGAGCTAAGAAGAGGTACAGAGGTAGGGTGGAGGCGCAGATGGAGCAACTCGACACCAGACGTCTGTGGCAAGGACTACAAACAATAACCGACTACAAGAGAAGATCCCCTGCAATTGGGAGTACCGATGCATCCCTAGCGGATGACCTGAACTCCTTTTATGCACAGTTTGAGGCTAGCAATAACAGCGCTAGCTCGTCGGCTAGCAACTACACTGTTAGCCTAGCCGAGGTGAGTCCTACAGCTGGGGATGAACCGAAGAATGCTTCTTCAACATGCCTGAATGACTAACGACCGGTGGCCCTCACCTCGGTGGTCATGATTAGCTTCGAAAGGCTGATAAAAGACCACATCTGCACCTTCCTCCCCTGCTCCATGGACCCGCTGCAGTTTGATTATCGTCCAAAGAGATCCACAGATGACGCTGTCTCCCAGGTACTGCACACCACACTCTCTCATCTTGACAGCCGGAAAGGGGGCTACATGAGACTGCTGTTCATTGACTATAGTTCAGCTTTCAATACCATAGTCCCCACCAGGCTGGCTGGCAAGCTGAGTGAACTGGGACTGAACATCCCCCTGTGTGCCTGGATCTTGGAAATCCTAGCCGCCTGGCCCCAGGTGGTCAGGGTGGGTAGTCACACCTCCTGCTCCCTTACTCTGAATACAGAATCCCCCCAGGGCTGCGTCCTCAGCCCCCTACTGTACTCCCTGTACACACACGACTGTGTGGCCAAGTTCAGCTCCACCTCTATCATCATGTTTGCGGACGACACAGTGGTGGTGGGTCAGATCTCCGACGACGACGAGAAAGCCTACCGGGAGGAAGTTTCTGCTCTCTCACTCTGGTGCCAGGACAACAGCCTCCTCTTGAATGTCTCCAAAACTAAGGAGGGCACAACAACAACAGAGGACGTACTCACCATTGAGGATTGATGGAACTACTGTGGAGAGGGTGAGCCGGTGTAAATACCCGGGAGTCTACCTTACAGAGGATCTCACATGGCACTCACACACGGACACTCTGGTGAGCAAGGCAAGGCAGCGCCTCTATATCACTTCAGGCAGCTGAGGAAATTCAAAGTCTCCCGGAAGATCCTCCAGTCCTTCTACTCTGGGGCAGTGGAGGATGCATCTCTGCCTGGTTTGGCAACAGCTCCGCCCAGGATAGGAAGGCTCTGCATAGGGTAGTGCGTACGGCTGAGCGCACCATTGGTAACTCACTCCCCACCCTGCAGGACTTATACACCAAGAGGTGCCGAACCAGAGCCTACAGGATTATGAAGGACTCTCACCACCCCAACAACGGACTGTTCCAGCTGCTGCGGTCAGGCAAGCGCCTCCGCAGTCATGCTGCAAATACAGAGAGACTGAGACGCCGGAGTTTCTTTCCTCAGGCCATCAGGACTGTGAAACTCTGACCTTACTGGGGCCCCCTCGCAGACCCATACTGCCCCCCCCCATGCTCAAGCACGCACACGCACACACAGTAAGGTAACCAACTACACAACTCATATTATGTACATACATACCTCATATTTCAGTACATATACCTCAGATTTCTATTTTTAAGTGCTTTTACTGTATATATTGTGCTATTGTGTTTTCTTTTTACAGAGAGTTCTTAAGCTGTTGATTGTAAATTGTATATTGCAAACCGGAATGCGCGTGTACCTGTTGTACTTGGTTGTTTGCACATTTCGGAGCTCGTACCTTTTTTAATTTCACTGCACTCGGGACTTGTACTTGTGTGATCATGTCAAATAAAACTCTTGAATCTTGAATCTTGTGGGGCCGAAGGTTCACACTGCGCACAGACCACCAAGCACTGACCACTCTACTGACTACTAAAGGATCCGATCGCGCAGGCATGCATATTGCGCGCCGGGAAGCGTGATTGCTCCGCTTTGATTACGATGTCGCTTACTTGCCTGGGTCAGAAAACAACACGGCTGACTTTCTCTCCCGCCTGCCTCTGCCTGCTGCCGCTGACGAGTGTGTGGAAGCTGAACCGGAGTTCGTAGCTTTGTTTTCTGCTGCTGGCCTGTCTACCGTCTCTCTCCAGATGAGTTCGCTGCTATCTCTGCTTCCTGCCCTGAACTGAGAGCTTTACGCTCACAAATGATGGATGGCTGGCCTCCTTTCTCTGCTGCTGTAAGTACAGTTCTACGTCCATACTTTCGTCTGCGTGATGAACTGAATGTGCAAGACGATTACGTTTTGCGAGGCTTAAGACTCATCGTTCCTGTCTCACTGCGTCACACCTTGGTTCGGCTGGCTCACGAAGGCCACCAAGGCATTGTGAGAACTAAACAACGCCTCCGCGAGGTCTACTGGTGGCCAAGTATGGGTGACCCGGTGAACACACAGATTAAGAGTTGCCTCTTGTGCCAGTCTTCCGACAAGACTGCTGCTCCCTCTGCTGCGCCGTTACAACCCGTACAGTTTCCACGAGAGCCATGGGAAAAGCAAGGCTTTGACGTGGTTGGTCCTTTCAAGACTGTTGCTTGGGACTGCCGCTTTACCCTCACACTGACCGACTCCAGACGTGGAGCACGATTTCCGCTTTCAAAGAGGGGGGCAGAGTGCGCATAAGAAAGCCTACACATGTTCCTAAGGCGCACCCACAATACACTCAGCCGTTGCAGATTAGAAAGACAATTGGCCCACGCACTTATCTATTGGCTGACGGTAAGAAATGGCATGCATCCAATAGCTAAAGGTCATGCACTGGCTTTGCCTGACACATGCACGAGCTCTTCGCGGGATCTACCGAGTCACTACTTCTCCGTTCCTGAACAGGACAAAACTGAAGCCATGGACACTCGCACGACCCCTGCTCGTGTCAGACGACCGCCTACTTGTATTCAAGACTGTGTGACATAAGCACACACTCAATTAGAGTTACGCTTACGCTAGTCTGCACACACCACTCACATACACGTTCGTATAGTTTTTATAAATTTTTACATTCTCATACCTTTTTTATATCCGTGTTGCTTGACATAACCTTTTAAAGATGTTCATTGTTGCTTGGACCTTGAGCGCAAATCATTCCACAAATTTCTGTTGATGCTTCTAATGTTAAACGATACGATGCTCCATTTTTATTATTCTATTCCTAACCAGTAATATTTTAGAATGTTAACAGTATTGTAAACTACTAATAACACACGTTAGTCCCTAGCTAACGGGTCTGACCCTTTAGCCGAGCGGTTAGTGAAGCCGCCTTGTGGTGCTGTACATCCCGTATCGAATCCCGCATCGGGCAAGAAAATAACCGGTTACGCTATGCTTCTTTTTATTACTATTCTCATTCCTGGCGATAACGCTTTATGGTATTGAATGCTGATGATATTTTCGAGTGCTTAAGGTTATGCACTTATTCTTAATTATTAATTCTATCGCTAGCAATGCTAGGTTCTGTTAATGGCACAGTATCTTTGCGTAAAGGGGGGATATGTTGTGTTCTATGCATATGCCAGTAGGTGGCACCAATGTTATGAATACCCTGTTAAGTGTAACGTAAGTCAGAAGAGAAGAGAATAAGACACGATTGATCATTACTACTGTGCTCCGTGCTTTACTTACTTACTTATACCTACTTACTAATCCATACACTGCTTACACAACACACATCCAGACAAAACACTGCACTTACAAAGGACGTTATTTGACCATGTTATCACTGCATACATGTGAATTCAACACCCACCACAGGATTTATCATTCACTGGAAGATAGTCAAAAAAGAAAAAAGGACATTGACATTTTGGAATTCTGTGAGGCGTGGGTCAAATGCTGACTTTGGGACTCTCCCGGCCAATCCTTCGGAATGGGGAGCACCAAGCCTCGCCCTGTTATCCAGGCAATTATTCCATTCCATGCTATTATCCAAACCGCCTATCCTGCCCTCAGGGTCGTGGGGATGCTGGAGCCCATCCAAGCAGTCGTTAGGCGGCAGGCGGGGAGACACCCTGGACAGGCCGCCAGGCCATCACAGGGCTCACCAAGGCTTTTCCTGCATAGAGGAATTTTTGGCGCCCCCCAAAGTGGTTTTAGCCAGCACGAAAGGAAAACCACCAGCGCCAAAACGATAAGAATTGAGAATAAAAATAACAATTAAAATTCTCTCCGAAAGTGTTAGCTTGTTTCAAGTTCAGCCCGTCTTTCTTGCAGTTTCCGTGGTTTGGACCAATAGTAATCGAATTAACAGAAAGGTTATCAGGATCTTAAACATTTTGGCTTCATGTCTATGGGTCCATTTCCTGTCATGTCGGAGATTTCCCTCGATTGCGAAGAGCGAGCTCAGAGAGACAGCGAGGCTTGTTGAAGCACGCAGCCGGCACATAGACCGCGGATTTGTTCTGGAGACAGCACTTCCAGTCGGGTCACCTGAGACGTCAGTTTCCTGTGAAGCTTGTTGAAGCAGGCAGCCGGCACATAGACAGCGGAGCTGTTCTGGAGACAGCCTTCCAGTCGGGTCACCTGAGAGGTCAGTTTCCTGTGAAGCTTGTTGAAGCAGGCAGCCGGCACATAGACCGCGGAGCTCTTCTGGAGACAGTACTTCCAGTCAGGTCACCTGAGAGGTCAGTTTCCTGTGAAGCTTGTTGAAGCAGGCATTCGGCACATAGACAGTGGAGCTGTTCTGGAGACAGCCTTCCAGTCGGGTCACCTGAGAGGTCAGTTTCCCGTGAAGCTTGTTCAAGCAGGCAACCGGCACATAGACAGCGGAGCTGTTCTGGAGACAGCCTTCCAGTCGGGTCACCTGAGAGGTCAGTTTCCTGTGAAGCTTGTTGAAGCAGGCTGCCGGCATATAGACCGCGGAGCTGTTCTGGAGACAGCCTTCCAGTCGGGTCACCTGAAAGTTCAGTTTCCTGTGAAGCTTGTTGAAGCAGGCAGCCGGCACATGTACAGCGGAGCTGTTCTGGAGACAGCCTTCCAGTCGGGTCACCTGAGAGGTCAGTTTCCCATGAAGCTTGTTGAAGCAGGCAGCCGGCACATAGACAGCGGAGCTGTTCTGGAGACAGCCTTCCAGTCGGGTCGCCTGAGAGGTCAGTTTCCTGTGAAGCTTGTTGAAGCAGGCAGCCGGTACATAGACAGCGGAGCTGTTCTGGAGACAGCCTTCCAGTCGGGTCACCTGAGAGATCAGTTTCCCATGAAGCTTGTTGAAGCAGGCAGCCGGCACATAGACAGGGGAGCTGTTCTGGAGACAGCCTTCCAGTCGGGTCACCTGAGAGGTCAGTTTCCTGTGAAGCTTGTTGAAGCAGGCAGCCGGCACATATACAGCGGAGCTGTTCTGGAGACAGCCTTCCAGTCGGGTCACCTGAGAGATCAGTTTCCCATGAAGCTTGTTGAAGCAGGCAGCCGGCACATAGACAGGGGAGCTTTTCTGGAGACAGCCTTCCAGTCGGGTCACCTGAGAGATCAGTTTCCTGTGAAGCTTGTTGAAGCAGGCAGCAGGCACATAGACAGCGGAGCTGTTCTGGAGACAGCCTTCCAGTCGGGTCGCCTGAGAGGTCAGTTTCCAGTGAAGCTTGTTGAAGCAGGCAGCCGGCACATAGACAGCGGAGCTGTTCTGGAGACAGCCTTCCAGTCGGGTCACCTGAGAGGTCAGTTTTCTGTGAAGTTCAGCTTATTTGCTATGTATTGATGATGTGAGTAGATGTATAGCTACATGTTCTATCCCGGACTGCCGGTCACTGACAGTGTAGCAGAGTTACGATGGACCGAAATCAGCTCCACCAGACGCTCGTCGTCTCAACAGGTGCGCATTAATTAAATTCAGCTTGTTTTCAATGTGTAAATATCACGAGTAACGTTAGGCTATAAAATATGTATACATGTACACCCATCCCGTTCTTAATCATAAGAATTTGGGCATTATTGTGTCGTCTGTATTGTTGTTGTGGAGAAAAGAGAAGGGCTTGCTGAAAAACAGTTGAGAGGAGGGAGCAAGTAAAACAGGTTTCATGGTAAACTGCTGTGAAAGGCTGAACAGTTTGTATTCGGGCGGCCTGCTGTGTGTGTGTGTCTCCATTAGTCTCAGAGTTGAACGGTTTATATTCCTTACAGTAACACACCGTCAATGTTAGCTAGCTAGTTTCTTTTGGAGTTAACAGCTGTTCACATTAGCTACAGTCGGCTACATTGTATCGACACCTGCTGCAGACTACCGTTACGGTAGCTAGCTGTACTTGCGTTTGCACCCCCCCTTTATTTTATTTAGTTATAAGCAAGGGATAACGTTGCTGTATTATTTTCTCCACCACTCCCTCACCCTCAAACTCCTCACCCCACAACTCCACTCCCCCAACCCCACCCCCCCTCCCCCTTACAATGTTGGAATAAAAGGATTTTTTTAACCAGTTTGTTAATTGGAGTTTCACTTACTCGAGCATAATAGACATTTTGGTTTACCAAATGGTCAGAAATAACAGGAAAATGCATAGATGTCTGTTGAACAGGGCAACACAGACTCACTGTTGCGCATAGTCGCGACGCGCACCGATCATGCTTACTGTCGTGTGTAGTCACCCTCAAAGGCCCTTTCTGAGCCAGGAAAACCCTGGGGGGGGGGGGACACAAGCCTAGGGACAGTTCACCTGACCTACAGGTCTTTGGTCTGTGGGAGGAAACCGGAGCCCCCGGAGGAAACCCACGCAGACAACATGCAAACTCCACACAGAGGACGACCCACCAAGGCTGGACTACCCCGGGGCTCGAACCCAGGACCTTCTTGCTGTGAGGCGACCACACTAACCACTGCGCCCCCATAGTGTTATTGTCAGATCAGAATCATACAATGGAACATCCCGCTGTTACTGTATGGTCAGTTGTGTTTGCCTTTGCTGCAGTCTTCTGTGCTGCGGTTCTGCATTGTAAAAGAGGTAGTAAGAGGCATTTGGCTGGAGCAGGCTATTCACGGGTTTCCCCCCGGTTGACTCTTTTTGTTCGACTAGGTAGGGAGCAAAATCCCTACAGAATCCTTTCAGAATAAAACAAAGGCGATTTTAGTCTACTGTACTTTCTGTTTGAGTCAGGCACCAGCGCAGTCACCTTATTCTAGTACCGTTTTATTCACGTGCTTTGTGAATCAGAATATTTCATTCATCCCGAGGAGACATTGGGTTCTATTAGACACTCACGCTCTAGTAAAGAAAAAGCTAACCAGATACAAGACAACAAGGAAATAGAAACATATGCAAACAAGAAAAACAAAAATAGAAATAAAAGATAAAGAAACAGAAATAAGAGCAAACGATATCAAGCACGGTGCTCATAACACCCCATCTACATATACTGCACTGCCATAGCACAAACAAACATTTGGTTTTACAATATTCACAATACTAAATGTCGTTTCATTTTTGTTTTAGAATATGTGTGAGGTGTTGCTGCTGAGAGTCTTATTTGCTAGGACACGTGGCCATAGGCGCGGCCTCGGCACGTGCCTGAGAGGGTGTACAGAATTACTGAGAAACAAGATGAATCATAGTTGATTATATATAATTAGCCAATTAGCAATTATGGAAATAATATAGCGGCACGTTGGTGCGGTCGCCTCACAGCAAGATGGTCCTGGGTTCGAGCCCCGGGGTAGTCCATCCTTGGGGGTCGTCCCGGGTCGTCCTCTGCGTGGAGTTTGCATGTTGGCCCTGTGTGATGGCCTGGCGGCCTGCCCAGGGTGTCTCCCCACCTGCCGCCCAGTGACTGCTGGGATGGGCTCCAGCATCCCTGTGACCCTGTGTAGGATAAGCGGGTTGGATGATGGATGGATGGATGGGTGGATGGATGGATGGGTGGGTTTATGTGCTTTGTGAGATGTTGCTGCTGAGAGTTGTGTGTTTGCTCTGATACATGGCCACAGGCACAGCCTCTGTGTGCCTATGCCTGACAGGGTCTATAGAAGTACTGGAAAACCAGATGAACCATATATATAACTAGCTAATTAATTATTAAAATAACCTATAGTACAAGAGGAAAAGGAAAACTGATCGCAGAATCAGCTTGAAAACTAAGTCACACACTCATAAAACAAGCTCTCTAACCATCGATGCAGTGCACGAACACCACACGCGGCCCCTCCCCGTATAGCCTTCTCATTTTCCAGCCTCCCCGCTCCGCTATCTGTCTGTCTGTCTGTCTGTCTGTCAGCGGAGTGATGTACGAGGGCGTGACGGGACCACCCTGCCTGCACCCTAATGAACATCCCCCGTCTGAACCAGAGGAACATCCTGCCTGTTGGCAGGGAGGGACTGCTGTGCACACTGTTTGACGCCACCAGACAACAGCAGCGCTTCACGAGGAAAATACACCGTGTGTGTAAACACAGCCATCCATCCCTGCAGCAAATATGTACAGAGAGCGCTGAAGATACCTTGTACTGCAGTAGTACTCTGTCTTTACACAACTGTAAACACATTGCTGCATAAGCACACAGCAGTAAACCAGGCAGACACACCCAGGTCTAATGAACGCACCCTTGAACGTGCTCAGGTTAAGTGTGTGCGCTCGCCGTAGATTGGCTGTGTTTCGGGAAGCTCCAAGGTGCACGGGAGCTGCGGTGTACTGAAGCGGTCCATCTGCTGCCTCGCCGGGACGCCGGGACACTGCTCCGTGCTGCCTGACATTTTCTCTTCCGAGTCATGTTTATGTATGTGCAGCCTCTGCTCAGCGCCCAGAGCCCAGATGCTGGAACTTATGTTGACTCGAGCTCTGCTCCGCGCGCGCGCGCGTGCGTGTATGCGCGCGCGCGTGTATGCGTGCGTGCGTGTGTGTGTGTGTGTGTGTGTGTGCGTTATGAATGCATACTGTATGTGTTTGGTTCATGTGGAGGCTTTCCCCTCGCCACATCTCTGGATGTTATGACTGAGAATTACCCAGTTGTGACGAGCCTCAATCCACTCCGAGCATAACCGTAGTCCACTGACTTCCGGTTGGAAGTCAGTTTCCTGTTTGTTGGCGCGTGCGGTTGGCAATGGCATATTTTTGGCGATGCCCGCCAGATTGACCATGGGTAAATGTCAACCACATGCACACAGCTGTCCACACACTCTCACCTGCCCCTGCCAGCACACGGGGGGGGGGGGGGAACGTTTCAAGCAATCGTGGACGTAACTTCATGTGTACAACTTGAGACTTTTCACGCCAACAAACAGGAAACTGGTATGAGCGCTGCAGCAGAAACCGGAAGTCAGTGGACTATGGTTATGCACAGAGTCGATTAAGCCTCCTTGCTAACCCTCTGCTGTTGCCCCATTCTGTGGTATGGTCTCTCTCTCTTTGTCAACTCCTACAATGTTGCCCTCCATAAACACACACACACACACACACACACACACACACACACACACACACACACACACACACACACACACACACAGAGTATGAAGCGAGGCCTGGTCGGCACCGCTCACCTCTCTACCGCTGGGTGTCGCTACCGGGCTGAGCCGCAGCAGCTCGCACAGACCGCACTGCTGCTGCTGCCACTCAGTTTGCCTTTGATAATGGCCATCAATAATCGAATGTCTTATTTCCCTTTCAGTGTTATTTCTATTTCATTTATTAATCACAATATTCTATTTTGTATTATTCAATTGTTTTATTTATATATTGACATAAAAATATTTTTCCCACATAGACATTTAAACCATAGTGAAAGGTGTCAGTTACGTATTGTAATGCTTTGTTTGGGCCAGCTCGGAAGCCCTTCCCGAGCTATAACATAGGCCGTGTTATCGGTTTATAACCCCCTTGAATGATCTAATTAATATTCGTCTGTCTGTGCTATGATTGGCTGAGCGCGAATACTGTCGTCATACAGAAGAGACGGAGGGTGTGTGTCGATGTAGATGTTTAAATATTTTGCTTTAAAGTGACAGATTAATTTGTTTTGTGTATTGCTCTCTGTTCAATAAACGCGAGTTTAGCACACGTTAGCTAACGATAGCGATCATAGCTAGCTAAGCATAGCAGCGTGGATGAAATATATTCATACGTTAGCTAGCTAGTTAACGTAGTGTAAACGACTAATAAGACACGTTAGCCCCTAGCTAACGGGTCTGACCCTTTAGCCGAGCGGTTAGTGATGTCGCCTTGTGGTGCAGTTCACGCCGGATCGAATCCCGCACCGGGCAAGAAAGTAACCGGTTACATTGGTGGCAGCGGTGGGATCCGGAAGTGTGCAGATCCTCAGGAGTCTCTTCGGAGCGCGGGAAGAACAAAGCGCCAGGGCGCGCTTCCGGGGAGGGTGACGACTGTAAACTACTAATAAGACACGTTAGTCCCTAGCGAACGGGTCTGACCCTTTAGCCGAGCGGTTAGTGACGTCTTCTTGTGGTGCAGTTCACGCCGGATCGAATCCCGCACCGGGCAAGAAAGTAACCGGTTACAGTAGCCAATGTTGTGAGCGTGTGTTATCACCTACTAAGCTAACGTTATGCTGTTTCGTTAGTAACGCTGTATGACGACAGTGTTCGTGCTCAACCGATCATAGCACAGACAGACGAATATGAATTAGATCTTTCAAGGGTGTTATAACACGGCCTATGTTACACCTGTGAACTTGCCTGTAGCTCTTGTCGCCAACTACGTCACCGACGCATCAAATTATAACACTGGTGCAGGGAGAACAGATCTGCAACCCAGAGACGCAGAGAACATGCAGACATTTTTTGCATGCCACGTCCCAGATTCGTATAGAGACAAGGTTGGAAATCGGCGAAGTGTCCCTTTAACTGAACGTGTCGCTTAAATCAGAGTTTCTCAACCGGGGGTCCGCGGACCCCTAGTGGTCCGTGGTGTAATTGCAAGGGGGTCCGTGAAAATAAAATATCTTTAAAAAAAAGATCCTATGACATTTATAGAAATAGGATTATTTTACTCAAATGTGACTGAGACCTTTAGCTACCTAAACTATAAAGGGTAACGGGACTTGTTTCTCTAATTACATCTGTTTCACAAGTGTCATTTATTGTATTTTAATAAGAGATCTCGCTCCCGTTTGCATTGTTAAAAGTTACTGCATAAAAATTCTGTTTTGTTACATATATCTGAAAGTTACTGAATACATATTCTGTTTTGTTACATATATCTGAAAGTTACTGCATAAGAATTCTGTTTTGTTAACTATATCTAAGTTACAACTGAAAGCTCTTATTTTTGCCCCAAAGAGTGAATAAATGCAATTTAAAATGCAGTTTCTACTGTTTCTACAAATTGCAACCCCCCTCCCCCAAGATCAGGTGGAGGGGTCCTCAGGGTAGATGAAAAATACGCAGGGGGTCCAGGACCCCAAAAAGGTTGAGAACCACTGGCTTAGATGACTTGATGGATCGCTAGTGTAAACTACTCAAACAAAAACTCACTGGCCAGTGGGTCGGCCCCATTTCGTCGAGCAGTTAGCGATGTCGTTTCAGTACAACGTTGGTTCGAATCCCGCAGCGGGCGGAGACGGGCTCGGTTATACTAGTGTATTACCATGGTAACACAGACATACAGCACACTGTTTTCTCTCAGAGGCCCTGAGATTTATACTCACACTGACAAACGCAAAACTGCCCCTTTTCCCTCCAGGGCTCCGGGACGTACAGCAGAGATGTAGTACTGCTCCTCTCCCCATAACACCGCTGCTCCTCTCCCCATAACACCGCTGCTCCTCTCCCCATAACACCGCTGCTCCTCTCCCCATAACACCGCTGCCCCTCTCCCCATAACACCGCTGCTCCTCCCCATAACACCGCTGCTCCTCTCCCCATAACACCGCTGCTCCTCTCCCCATAACACCGCTGCTCCTCTCCACATAACACCGCTGCTCCTCTCCACATAACACCGCTGCTCCTCTCCCCATAACACCGCTGCTCCTGCTAGAAATGCCCCGCAGCAGCTTCTAGAAGCTGCAGCACCATACTTCCGAGAACCATCACAGAACATCTATTTACGTCTCTGAAACAGGCAATCTCCTTTTATGACTGACAGCACTACTGACTGAATCAGTGACGTAACACTAGAACGACCAAGACGGTCATTATGACCGTTTTGGATTTTCAAAGGTTAATAACTTCGTGAGAAAAAGATGCAGACCTGCCGCTCCCTGAATGCTTATAAAATTGCATATATCTTCATTCAAAATGAGTTTTAGATCTGTTGCACAAAAGGTTATGATAAGATCTACCTAAAACGACCATGCGCGGTCAAAATGACCGCCCCCGGTCGTTCTAGTAGTTTTTAAATTGCGGTCGTTGTTTGGGACTGTTTCAATATTATTTTCAGTTTTATTAGTTTTTTTTGTGGTTTTCTTTACATTTCACGTTCTATAGACCTTGCTACGTTTGTTAGATTAGCAATATGTGTAAGGGCTGTTACAACTACCCCGATAAACTCAACTGAATAAAAGACAAGAGCCTCATGACTGACGCGTGTTCCACTTGTCTGTTTGGTCCAAGACTGACTCTTAGTATTTACTTAAACTTGCTTGAAGACACACAGTGAAACAATGAATTGCATGCATGAAATAATAATGTAGCGAATTCAGGGGGGGGGGGGACAACGCAACCACAGGAAGTGCCGCGGCCGGGACGCGAACCCGTATCGCCCGCACCGCAGGAGACATCGCTAACCGCTCGACTAAAGGGTCAGACCCGCGACCCAGCGGCCAGCGTGTCTACTTATCCATGCACGTGATACTACCCCCCCTCCTTCGGGAAGCGCGTCCCCGCGCTTAAGCGTATCAGCTCCGTCACGCCTCAGGGCGCATGCGCTTCCGATGGCCTTACGGTCGCTCCATCCCACTTCTGACACCAGTGTGGCGAACGTAGAAGCAACGACAAAGGTAACTTTGCAGCCCCTTTATTCAACTCACACAGAAACAAGAACTTACCGAAATGTGACACAATACATGGGCGTCATCAACTCGAACAACAAAGTTGTTCAGGGTTCCAAGGTTACACAACACAACAGAATGACAACTGCAATTACACCACAACACATAAAACCACATAAAACCCTTACAAAACATTTAATAACAACTGACAATCTGCACGCAGTGCCTGATGGGTAAAACAGGACAATTGGCACAATTCTGACGTGGTAGCAACTTCGCCACAATAACTTTTAACCCGACCTAATACACGTGCACACGAAGCGGAAATACACGTGGTCTATGCACGGTCAGAAAAGCCGAGTGGCTCCGCTCTTCCATCTCGGCAACTCGCCCTTCCGCTGACTTCCTCTTCCGGAGCGCCTTGGCCCCGGAACACCCTTCCCCAGTTCTTAAAGAGACACGCACCTATCTAAGGCCACACAGCAAACCCAATACATACACAAACAAAGCAGTTACCTTAAGTATATGATGTGCAGAAAATAAGTATTTAAACTAATTATTCAAATGACTAATTAAAACATTAATTATTAACCATTTGGCTCCTACAATATGTGTTTTCCGTTTTGCTTTTCAGGTAATATTTTCACTTCGTCAATTTCGCTGTTCAAGTCCGACCATGTCTCTGAAGTTCCAGTTGTTTGAAAAATACTATTATAGTTGTTAAAATGTTATTTTTTAACAACTCCAATACTATAGTTTTTAAAATAGTCGTTTCCTGACCGACATACTAACTAATGTAATGCATTAATATCGCAACTGGGTATTTATCTTGACACAATATAGAGTTTAAAACCCGGCGGTCATTTTGACCGCCCATGGTCGTTTTAGGTAGGAGTGATAAAACTTTGGATCGGCTGTCTCCCAGTCTAGAATGAGTGTTCAATCAGCAAATACACCTTTTAAGGGATTTTCCTTGTGTTTTCTCTGCTGTCGACATGGATGTTTTTGTGGAGAAGTATCATCAGGTCATTTATTCTAACACTTGCCATCAAGGATGAACTTAAATAATAATAATAATAATAATAATAATAATGATAATACCTAATACCAGATTCAGAGATGCGGGGACTGTTTGTGGCTGGCTGGGAGCCACTTGAATGTGTAATGTAATCTGAATGCTTAAAAGGCCTTCAAGTGTTTGCGGTTGTTGCATCGCTGTTGTTTGATTTGGCTTCTGACCTCCTTCCCTTTACTAAGGGGGTGAGGTTTGGACATGTCACCACCGGCTGACTGGCACGGCGGGTATTCCTGATCACACAGCTGTGTCGTAGAGGTTAAGGGTACATTTTCATGCAAACAAGACATCTGGTTATTGGGAGTCATCAGTTTATGAGGACGCCCTGGGTGCTTCTGACTCATAAATGTTGGCAATCTGGTTTCTCCAATAGCTGCGTTTACGTGACATAATCGCTGTTTCCTCCATGAAAACAATGTGTTTACCTCGGCCCCTTAGCGGACGCCACGGGTTTCTGTCACTCTAATCTATACACAGTGTTATTTTGGAGTGACTACACAGTCAGTTGACAACAGAATTCCTCTCACTATTTATAAGACCTGAAGTATGTCTAAGTGCTGAGGCTTCTTCAGCACGCTGGCAGCCACGTTGGCTTTCCTCCGGGGCCTGCCACCTCCTCCTGGTGCGCAGCTACAAAACCAAAAGAAATCACAGTAAGGTGTTGACGCGTATGAAAAGATCCAACCCAGGGGTCGTACTCGTGTTTGAAATACACTGATTAAGAGGATTTTGGAAACTAGGTAATTAGGTCCCAGTCACCGTCGCAGCACACTAGGGGGGATATTAGCATTAGCATTATAGCATTATAGCCCTGTGTAGCTGTGGCCCTCAGCTCTGCAGTCATGTCTCCTCCTCGCTCAGGGAGCCAGACATTATCCAGAGCTCCTGTGTTTGCGTCAGCGTTGGCCTTCCGGTGCCTGGGCGGGTTATCGCCCTCACCGACCCCGCGCTGTTTCCATTAGATAACAATAAAACGGCTCTGGGGAAGCTTCTTCGTGTGTCTGGCCTGCGTTAGAGAGTCCTGCAGTCGCTGCTTTGAGGGACTAACAAAACGAGGGGGGAGCAAACCCTCCTCTCGGATCTGCATGTGTCCAGGAGTGGTGTCATTTACACGAGGGAGGCGCTTGGGTTTGAGAGTGGATTATAGGAGGGCTCCTCATACCACCGCCCACAAGTCCCTCATGAGCCAAGCCGGACTTCAAAGAGCTGCTGCACGCATCAAATATCGAGCAGCCTGCTGTGCTTACACCTGCACCTCAGCCGAGCGGCTCGCACCACTGGCCTCCTTCATCACACCGGCTGACGTGCAGGTCAAACACACAACCAGCATGCTGGGAGATACATGGGCCCTCTGTAGACGGGTTCACACTCATTACCAGGACGAGGAGGCTTGACCTTATCACGCCTGTGCTGGCCTCCCTGTTGTGTTTCCAGTGGATTTAAAAAATGTGGCGCTCACCTCGCCGCTGCATCCATGTGTGCTTTGCTGAGCTGGTATGGTAAGACCTGCAGATGGAGCCCTGCTGGTTACTCCCGAGTCTCGGTGTGTCACAGAGGGGGGTCGGGCTGCTGCTGTTAGAGCCCCCAGACACTGAAAAAGGGGAGGGGGGGTTGTACAATTTACAAAAATGCATTTCGTATATGTCACATGATTCATAAGTAAACATAAATAAATCCATTCATTAACATAAATACATTATTTTTAGAAAACATAACTTTAATATGTGTATTGTTTTATATACATCCAACAGCCGTTGTTTTCAGTGCACTGTGGCGCTCTCCTCCGGTGGAACGCACACACGCCGGGTCGCTCGCTTCTTTTAAAGCTCGTCTTTAAACCCTCCTCCTCCTCCTCCTCCTCCTCCTCCTCCTCCTACGGAGTCTTTCACAAATGTTTGATGTTTGTTTTTATTTCTTCATACTGCTTTGATTTTTACTCTCCTTTATTTGGTCTAACTCGTATTCAGGAATCAGGAGTCAGGAACACTTGATTTGCGTTTCCTTTTCATGTACTTGCGTATCGTTTCCCCGGTGCAACACAAAGACAAAAACACACATCCAAGCTGCAAGCACACATGTAGCCCAACTGCACATAAAAAACTACAAAAAATGCAAAACTACAAGCACACATGTCGCCCAACTGCACAAAAAACTACAAAAACTGCAAAACTATAAGCACACATGTAGCCCAACTGCACAAAAAAACTACAAAAACTGCAAAACTACAAGCACACATGTAGCCCAACTGCACAAAAAAACTACAAAAAATGCAAAACTACAAGCACACATGTAGCCCAACTGCACAAAACATTACAAGAACTGCAAAACTACAAGCACACATGTAGCCCAACTGCACAAAACATTACAAGAACTGCAAAACTACAAGCACACATGTCGCCCAACTGCACATAAAAAACTGCAAAAAATGCAAAACTACAAGCACACATGTAGCCCAACTGCACAAAAAACTACAAAAACTGCAAAACTACAAGCACACATGTAGCCCAACTGCACAAAAAACTACAAAAACTGCAAAACTACAAGCACACATGTAGCCCAACTGCACAAAAAACTACAAAAAATGCAAAACTACAAGCACACATGTAGCCCAACTGCACAAAACATTACAAGAACTGCAAAACTACAAGCACACATGTAGCCCAACTGCACATAAAAAACTGCAAAAAATGCAAAACTACAAGCACACATGTAGCCCAACTGCACAAAAAACTACAAAAACTGCAAAACTACAAGCACACATGTAGCCCAACTGCACAAAAAAACTACAAAAACTACAAGCTCACATGTAGCCCAACTGCACAAAAAACTACAAAAACTGCAAAACTACAAGCACACATGTAGCCCAACTGCACAAAAAACTACAAAAACTGCAAAACTACAAGCACACATGTAGCCCAACTGCACAAAAAAACTACAAAAACTACAAGCTCACATGTAGCCCAACTGCACAAAAAACTACAAAAACTGCAAAACTACAAGCACACATGTAGCCCAACTGCACAAAAAACTACAAAAACTGCAAAACTACAAGCACACATGTCGCCCAACTGCACAAAAAACACTACAAGAACTGCAAAACTACAAGCACACATGTAGCCCAACTGCACAAAAAAACTACAAAAACTACAAGCTCACATGTAGCCCAACTGCACAAAAAACTACAAAAACTGCAAAACTACAAGCACACATGTAGCCCAACTGCACAAAAAAACTACAAAAACTACAAGCTCACATGTAGCCCAACTGCACAAAAAACTACAAAATGGGGGAATATCTTGGCTATGCTTACTTCACTCACTCATTCATTCATTCGCTCATTCTCTCATTCAGTCGCTCGTTCATTCATTCGCTCGTTCATTCATTCATTCGTTCATTCATTCATTCATTCATTCATTCGTTTATTCATTCGTTCGTTCATTCATTCGTTCATTCATTCGTTCATTAATCCACTCATTCGTTTATTCATGCGCTCATTCATTCATTCGCTCATTCATCCGTTTTATTCATTCATTCATTCATTCGTTCACTCATTCATTCATTCGCTCATTCATTCACTCGTTAATTCATTTGCTCATTCATTCATTCATTCATTCATTCATTAATTCACTCATTCGTTTATTCATTCGCTCATTCATTCATTCATTCACTCATTCGTTTATTCACTCGCTCATTCATTCACTCATTCGTTTATTCACTCGCTCATTCATTCATTCGTCCATGTTACTGTGCTACAGCGCTGCTGTTGTATTTCCAGTGGACATCTGTTAAAGAAGACTTTATCAGATATTTCTGACAATATTCATAAAAATGTTCACACAGACAAATGCGGAGTGTGTGTGAGTGAGCTGCACTCCGCTGATCCCTCCGCTGATCCCTCCGCTGATCCCTCCGCTGATCACTCCGCTGATCCCTCCGCTGATCCCTTTGCACCATCCCGTGTTGTTCAACTGGAACTACCGAATACGGGTCTACGTAGTAGGAAGACATCCCGCACTTGCATTTTTAATACCTAAAAAACTACAATCACACATGTTGGGCTGTAATATAGCAACCTTTATTTTGTGGATTAAGCAAATGTATTACTTCTGAAAATACTAACTACTAATTAACTGACAGGGCGCGGGACAGGCTAAGCTAACTGCTAGCCCATGCAGACCGGAAGTTCCGACAGTCTTCCTGGCTGGAGGTCGTTCTCCTGGACAGCGATTTCTCTGTATTTACTGTCCATATGTGTGTTAGTCTGGATATGTGTGTTCTTGTAGTTCGTGTAGTAGTTTGGATATGTGTGTGTGCTGTAGTTCTTGTAGTGGTTTGGATATGTGTGTTCTAGTAGTTCTTGTAGTGGTTTGGATATGTGTGTTCTTGTAGTGGTTTGGATATGTGTGTTGTTGTAGTTCTTGTAGTGGTTTGGATATGTGTGTGTGTGTTGTTGTTGTGTTGCATGAACTGAGGTGACTATAAGGTGTGTGTGACTGGTTGTGGTCATGATGTTAACGTTAGTGTCAGTGTTATGTGGTATTTGCCTAGCAAGCCCAGCGCTGCTCGTCGGTGTCATTATGAGCCTGGCTAACGCCTGCCGGTCTGCCGGTCTGCCGGCCTGCCGGTCTGCCGGCCTGCCGGTCTGCAGACGTCCTGCACGCGGTGTCGCTGCTGCGGGCTTGATACTGGACTATAAGGTGGGCTGTTCGCGTGAGTTAACAGAAGATGTTGTGTCTCTGTGCTGGCACACAAAGCTGCTGTGTGTTGCAGCGATGCACCGCGGCAGTACTGCCAATGAGCTGTCTGATGACGGCTGCTTCTCACACGCGCCGTAAATAATTGAAGGAAAGTGCTGGAATGCCCTCAATTCCAGCACGCGCTGGCTGCGCCGTGGCGCCCGCGCAGCGCTTTACTTCAGCTGCGTTTCGCAGCGCGCTGGATTAGATCTTTAACTCTGCAGCGTCGTGACATCTGGACCCTGACCCAGATAAACAGTGTTCAGTATAGGGTCAGACCCTGACCCACATCTACAGTGTTCATTATAGGGTCAGACCCTGACCCACATATACAGTGTTCGGTATAGGGTCAGACCCTGACCCACATATACAGAGTTCGGTATGGGGTCAGACCCTGACCCACATATACAGAGTTCGGTATGGGGTCAGACCCTGACCCAGATATATAGCGTTCGGTATAGGGTCAGACCCTGACCCACATATACAGTGTTCAGTATAGGGTCAGACCCTGACCCGCATATACAGAGTTCGGTATAGGGTCAGACCCTGACCCGCATATACAGTGTTCGGTATAGGGTCAGGCCCTGACCCGCATATACAGTGTTCGGTATAGGGTCAGACCCTGACCCACATATACAGAGTTCAGTATAGGGTCAGACCCTGACCCACATATACAGAGGTCAGTATAGGGTCAGAACCTGACCCACATATACAGTGTTCGGTATAGGGTCAGACCCTGACCCACATATACAGTGTTCATTATAGGGTCAGATCCTGACCCGCATATACAGAGTTCAGTATAGGGTCAGACCCTGACCCAGATATACAGAGTTCAGTATAGGGTCAGACTCTGACCCACATATACAGTGTTCGGTATAGGGTCAGAGCCTGACCCACACATACAGTGTTCAGTATAGGGTCAGACCCTGACCCACATATACAGAGTTCAGTATAGGGTCAGACCCTGACCCAGATATACAGAGTTCAGTATAGGGTCAGACCCTGACCCAGATATACAGAGTTCAGTATAGGGTCAGGCCCTGACCCAGATATACAGAGTTCAGTATAGGGTCAGACCCTGACCCACATATACAGTGTTCAGTATAGGGTCAGACCCTGACCCACACATACAGTGTTCAGTATAGGGTCAGACCCTGACCCACATATACAGTGTTCGGTATAGGGTCAGACCCTGACCCAGATATACAGAGTTCAGTATAGGGTCAGGGTTCTGACTCCTCCGGTCACACGCGAGTCACCGTATGGGTCTCGAGGCGTTAGAGATACACCCCAGGGTTCAGCGGGGGTACTGGAGTGCGCATGCGCTGTATGTCAGAGGGCACAAGTGTGCGTTAGCGTCACGTTTTCTCCGCTGGTTTAGAACAAGTGAATATGTTGGTAAACTGGGCCACCCTAAACCAAACCGACCATGACTGCAAGAAATGGGCAGGGAGGAGCATGACCTGTCTCTGCAAGTAACTCCCCAAAGCTCTGCCTTCGCGCGCGTGTTTGATGTACTCAGTCGAGTTGGTGGACCTACCCCCCATACGTGAGGTATGGATGGAAAGTTCTTGCTGACCCGGGGAAGATTTTAGGTGGGGTCCCAACCACCTTCCCCTCCCTCAGATTTCCTTAGTCAAGTCAAGTCAAGTTTACTTGTATAGCCCAATATCACAGATTGCACATGTGCCTCAAGGGGCTTTACAGCAGCACAACATCCTGTCGTTGGACCCTCGCGTGATCGGATGAGGAACACCTCCCTAAAACCCTTTGACGGGCCTCTTTGGTCAGGTGGGGTACATGCTGTTGCACTTGATACAGGAGACTTCCGCGTGGAAAGGCTGTCTTTTTCAAAGGTGCTTAAGCAGAAAACACCCTTTACATGTAAAACTCCAAATGCCGGAGATGGGGGGAGGGGGGGGGGACCAAAGACTCCTGGTAGAACCCATGACGCTGTCCGGCCTTTACCTATTTGAAGCCACAGCCCTCATTTCATTTGTAACATGTGCCTGCACATTGTGTTTAATGACAATACAATGGAACTGAATTTTGGGCTGAATCTTTTCAGCCATCTATCTCCGACGCTGTAGAGTTTGGCTTTTAAATTCCAACTAGGGGTTTTCTTTTGGACTAGACCCCCCCCCCACGACCCGGTCACGTGGTACCGCGATATCATACACCAAACTGTAGAATGCCCCCTATGTTTTCTAAGGAAGGGAGCAAAGTGGTCTAGAGGTCTTCATCTCCGCCGCTGGCAATAGTTCTAGTACTAGTACAGAACTGGTTCCAGAACATTCCTCCGCCTCTGGAAGGAGCACACCTGTTCCCAGCATCCTCAGCGCGTGGTGCTGGCTGGCAGCGACGGTGACGTGAACCGACAGCTAATCGAGCGGTTAAAGAAGATCAAGGTGCTCGGGAGGCTCGGTGGTCTGTAGACAGACTCTAAATAAGCCCGGCCGGGAGCACACTGAGCGGTGTGTGTTGGCGTGGCGGCGGTGTGCGGGTGTAGAGGGGAGGGGAGGGGAGGGGAGGGGAGGGGGGGGAGGAAGCAGATGCATGTGAGGAAGGGTCAACGCTGAGGCACCATCACAGAGTGGCTTTGTGTGGATGTGGAGCGTGTTGAATCTCAGACCGTCCGCCCCGGTCTGCACAGTCAGATGCTAACGTGTCCCCTGCCAGGGAATAGATACCCCATGGTCCACTAAACACCCCCGAGGTGCTGCCTCACCTGCCCCAGGCAGCAAACAGCGTGCAGTGACCGAGAGAGGGGGGCAGAGAGACACAGGGGGTGACTACGGGAGAGAGGGGGGCAGAAAGACAGACGGGGTGAGTACGGGAGAGAGGGGGGCAGAGAGACAGAGGGGGTGACTACGGGAGAGAGGGGGGCAGAGAGACAGACAGGGTGACTACGAGAGAGAGGGGGGCAGAGAGACAGAGGGGGTGACTACGGGAGAGAGGGGGGCAGAGAGACACAGGGGGTGACTACGGGAGAGAGGGGGGCAGAGAGACAGACGGGGTGAGTACGGGAGAGAGGGGGGCAGAGAGACAGACAAGGTGACTACGGGAGAGAGGGGGGCAGAGAGACAGAGGGGGGGACTACGGGAGAGAGGGGGGCAGAGAGACAGACAAGGTGACTACGGGAGAGAGGGAGGCAGAGAGACAGACAAGGTGACTACGGGAGAGAGGGGGGCAGAGAGACAGACGGGGTGAGTACGGGAGAGAGGGGGGCAGAGAGACAGAGGGGGAGGCTACGGGAAAGAGGGGGGCAGAGAGACAGACAAGGTGACTACGGGAGAGAGGGAGGCAGAGAGACAGACAAGGTGACTACGGGAGAGAGGGGGGCAGAGAGACAGACAGGGTGACTACGGGAGAGAGGGGGGCAGAGAGACAGACAGGGTGACTACGGGAGAGAGGGGGGCAGAGAGACAGACAAGGTGACTACGGGAGAGAGGGGGGCAGAGAGACAGACAGGGTGACTACGGGAGAGAGGGAGGCAGAGAGACAGACAAGGTGACTACGGGAGAGAGGGGGGCAGAGAGACAGACAGGGTGACTACGAGAGAGAGGGGGGCAGAGAGACAGACGGGGTGACTACGGGAGAGAGGGGGGCAGAGAGACAGACAAGGTGACTACGGGAGAGAGGGGGGCAGAGAGACAGAGGGGGGGACTACGGGAGAGAGGGGGGCAGAGAGACAGACAAGGTGACTACGGGAGAGAGGGGGGCAGAGAGACAGAGGGGGTGACTACGGGAGAGAGGGGGGCAGAGAGACAGACAAGGTGACTACGGGAGAGAGGGGGGCAGAGAGACAGACAAGGTGACTACGGGAGAGAGGGGGCAGAGAGACAGACGGGGTGAGTACGGGAGAGAGGGGGCAGAGAGACAGACGGGGTGAGTACGGGAGAGAGGGGGCAGAGAGACAGAGGGGGAGGCTACGGGAGAGAGGGGGGCAGAGAGACAGAGGGGGAGGCTACGGGAAAGAGGGGGGCAGAGAGACAGACGGGGTGACTACGGGAGAGAGGGGGGCAGAGAGACAGAGGGGGTGAGTACGGGAGAGAGGGGGGCAGAGAGACAGAGGGGGTGACTACGGGAGAGAGGGGGGCAGAGAGACAGAGGGGGTGACTACGGGAGAGAGGGGGGTAGAGAGACAGAGGGGGTGACTACGGGAGAGAGGGGGGCAGAGAGACAGAGGGGGGGACTACGGGAGAGAGGGGGGCAGAGAGACACGGGGTGACTACGGGAGAGAGGGGGGCAGAGAGACACGGGGTGACTACGGGAGAGAGGGGGGCAGAGAGACAGAGGGGGTGAGTACGGGAGAGAGGGGGGCAGAGAGACAGAGGGGGTGAGTACGGGAGAGAGGGGGGCAGAGAGACAGAGGGGGTGACTACGGGAGAGAGGGGGGCAGAGAGACAGAGGGGGGGACTACGGGAGAGAGGGGGGCAGAGAGACAGAGGGGGTGACTACGGGAGAGAGGGGGGCAGAGAGACAGAGGGGGTGACTACGGGAGAGAGGGGGGCAGAGAGACAGAGGGGGGACTACGGGAGAGAGGGGGGCAAAGAGACAGAGGGGGTGACTACGGGAGAGAGGGGGGCAGAGAGACAGAGGGGGGGACTACGGGAGAGAGGGGGGCAGAGAGACACGGGATGACTACGGGAGAGAGGGGGGCAGAGAGACACGGGGTGACTACGGGAGAGAGGGGGGCAGAGAGACAGAGGGGGTGAGTACGGGAGAGAGGGGGGCAGAGAGACAGAGGGGGGGACTACGGGAGAGAGGGGGGTAGAGAGACAGAGGGGGGGACTACGGGAGAGAGGGGGGCAGAGAGACAGACAGGGTGACTACGGGAGAGAGGGGGCAGAGAGACAGAGGGGGGGACTACGGGAGAGAGGGGGCAGAGAGACAGAGGGGGTGACTACGGGAGAGAGGGGGCAGAGAGACAGAGGGGGGGACTACGGGAGAGAGGGGGGCAGAGAGACAGAGGGGGTGACTACGGGAGAGAGGGGGGCAGAGAGACAGAGGGGGTGACTACGGGAGAGAGGGGGGCAGAGAGACAGAGGGGGGGACTACGGGAGAGAGGGGGCAGAGAGACAGAGGGGGTGACTACGGGAGAGAGGGGGCAGAGAGACACAGGGGGTGACTACGGGAGAGAGGGGGCAG